>NC_083485.1:12736849-12749349 GCF_030014155.1 Tachysurus vachellii
ACACACACACACTCCAGACTGACCTCGAATCTTGTGTTCACTTGCCAGCTTCCGCATCACGGTGTACTGCCAAGTAGAGGCCATAATTCAGGGAGGCGCTCCCCCTTCGTGTGTTTGTGTGTGTGTGTGTGTGTGTGTGTGTGTGTTCATGTGTGTAGGGGGAAGTGCGTGAAGACACAGTCTCAGCCTTGTCCAAGTCTTCTAATTAGGACAGGCTATCTGGCTTCCCGTCCCCAAAAGGGTGTCCTACTCCAAATTCACTACAAACTGCAAAGTGCATTATGGGTATTCTCTTCCGTCTAGTGTGCACAAATTAGTGCACGGTGTGTTATACTTACCGGTGACTTTATTAGTATCAGCTGTACACCTGCTCATTTGGGCAATTATCTAATCAGGCAGCAGTACAGTGGATGAAGCCATGCAGAGACACGTCAAATGCTTCAGTTCATTTTCACATCAAAGAAATTGAACAGCTTTGACTGGAGCGTTGTTGAGTCTTTCAGTACACATCTGAATTCAGTGCTGATCTGAAAACTGGGATTTTTACACAAAGTCTCTAGAGATTAAGCAGAAGGGCAGGAAAAACAAACGAACAAATAAAAACACCCAGTAAGCAGTAGTTCTGTGGGTGGAAGCACATTGTTGAGGAGAAAGATCAGAGTAGAACGGCCAGACTGGTTCGAGATGAAAGGAAGGCTCGAATAACCACTCGTTACAACCGTAGTGAGCAGTAACGCATCTCTGAATGAATGAGGTACAGTATATTAAATTCATCTGTCTAATGATGAGTTTGAGGCAACTCTGTGCTGTTTATTTTCTGTATAAGTGTACTAGCATTTTATTAAGTATTTTATATAAATGATGATGTCTGATGCCTGGTGCTTTGTGTGAACACCAGTGTAGCCTGGCAGTACCAGTGGAACCATGGCTTCAAATCAAGACACTAAATACTCACTAGTCACCAGTGAGGAGCGATTTGAGACTGAGAAGAACTCTTCATACAAATTTAGATATGTTGAGCATCACATTGGAGAATCTCACTGTGCTGGTTGTCCTTTGTCTTTCATATACTCGACTCACACAACTTTTAATTCTTAGCTACATTTATTCCAGGTGAAAAATGGAAGACAGGCCACGGTATTAAATTGTCCCAGTATTTTCCTTAAGATTTTCCTATGATTTTAGTTACTTCCAACTCAGATGAAACAAGGAAGCACATTCCCACAAGCCAAGTGAGCGACTGTGGGCACATTCAGTCCTGCGAGCCCTAGCTTTCACTTGAGACTCTAAGCCTTTTCTCCCCAACTGTCACGAACGCGGGGGTAAAAACGGACCCAAACGCAGGACAGCTTAACAAAAACTGGATTTATTAACTAAAAAAACACTAAACAGGACAAAGACAAACCAGACGAAGACAACAGAGGATTCCGCGCTGCACAAGGCAACGCGGCTCAACTGAATAGTACAAATAAACACTCAGACATGAGGGACAGGTGTGCAGAGGCGGGGAGGAAACGACAAGGGTGGGGCAGACACGTGAACACCGTACATAAACAAAAAGGCACATGGCCAAAGTCCGGGCAGAGTCTTGACACCAACATGACAAAGTTCCTACTTTCACAGAAACTCATCACAGAATGTCTGACACTAAGACACATCTGACAACCAAAACTCCCAAAACCATAACATCCACAACACAAAATTCTCAATGAACACCAGAATTTCCTCAAAGTGATGTTTGATTTTTCAGATGACCCACAATACAAATATCAGCTTTCGTTCTGACTAACCTGACTTTGAGCTAGTACAATAATAATAATAATAATAATAATAATAATAATAATAATAACACAGCGCATGCGATGTAGCTTTATTGGTAGCTTTACTGATACTATGCCTGATAGAGCGTCTGCAAACCTCCCAAATAAACCTCGTCCTAATCATCGTTCAATCTGAGCAGTCATTAACAGCTTGAAGTGTTTATTATTATTATCAATTTATAAATGTTATAAAATAAAATATTTAGATTATATATTATTAATTATGGAACAATACACTTCAGGGACATTGCTGTTAATGATTAGTGTTGGGATGGTGTGATCTTTCCTCTTTATTATCTTGATTATGTTTTTGTTAAAACATAGCCATTATTTTAACACAGCACAAATCGTTGAAGTCTTTAAACCTTTCAGTGTTTTACTAATTAATGGCTACTTTCTAAGACGATTTTAATTCCACCACGTGTTTGTTCTTGTGAAACCATTTAAATAAATAGGACAGAACTCTTGATTTCATCTGTGAATTCAAATGTGTATGAAAATGTTGTTACGCAGGTAAACGCTGCGAACTCTGAAGGTCATGCCACAAAGTGTAGAAAAAGCTTTTAGTCTCGCAATATGATAATTAAAACAAATATTTTTTTCTATCTAATTTTGAAGTGTTTAGTTGAAATGCCTTTTGGATTAAAGTTTTGGTTTGTAATCCTTCGATTTGTGCCTGAGTTTCGGTGTTAGTGACTATACAGTTCTCACGTGGACATTTGTGACGTCAGTGAAAGCATCACATTTGCTTACACGCCCAGTCCTTATGTTGCAGGTCCATGACAGTTCAGCGATACCACAGCGCACGCATCCACACAGCTTCTACATTACGACCTAACGTCCTGTTCCTGTTATGGTGTGTGGTGGTCTAGGAAAACCCACTGGATGTTGATGCTGGTTAAGTAGCCTGACGCTTTAAAAAAAAACATGGCTATAAAAATACCAGAAAGCTATGAATGAGGGCGGCTTAAAACAGAGCTGGTGGTCAGGTTTATGATTTGTGGAGTATCTTGTTTATTAGACGTTAATTAAAGACGAAAATCAGTAAATAGCAGTCAGTGTCTAATTGTTGGCTGTAGAATCTGAATGTCATCACGAGACATCTGAGCATTTCAGTATATGAGCATAGTAGGTGACCTGAGATTAATATCGATGCATAAACCCTCATGAATGTACACTGTATGATATATTATAATATAAGTAAGAAATATTATCTTCACATTGCAGGAAATGACTTTTCACCATGTAAAGGGTTTTCTGTAGCTGCTACTGTACATGGAAATATATTAGCAATAAGGTAGTTTTTGTCTAAGATCAAATTACGATGAATACGACGAACACATCGGATTAAAAGTATACTCCCTACTCAAACTAATGTCCACAGAAGAGCACACGATCACATAAAACAACAATTGTACATTAACCTTAGAAATGATCTTTTTTCACCGCACTTAACACATCCTCGCCTTACTAACACCAGCTGGTGTGTTAGCTTGTTAGCTCCTTGCCTCCATACGCTTCCAATGCGTGTTTACAGTTGAAGCTTCGTGGAGATTAGAGCGGATTTAGGACAGGACATGCATACTGAGATCAACAGCATGGTTCAGGATGCGTAACACACGTGTAACAGGAGGGTCACGAGATTGCCTTTATGTACTGAAATTAGCTTAAGGATATTCTTTCTCTCATCAGTTTATGGGCAAATCCAGTAAGGATGTAGACTATATATATAAAGTTGGGACTGCTGGATAGTGTAGATAAAGGAGGCATAGTTCAGTGTACTGTAGGTAATGATTTTAATATATCTGGAAAACAAGTCTGTAATTGTTAGATACTGGGCTTGGGTTCAAAACTGATACTATTCAAAATGCATGAGCTGTAACACGAATTATAGCAATAAGGAAGCGCAAAATAATCTAGTAGGGGATTTTGAATCTGATTGGATTGCTTTCTAATCCCTGTGTTACTTTCATTTATAGATCTTCTAGTTTGTTAAAGGTTAACATTCAGCCCCGACTCTTACAACTTCAAATGACAAGACAGAATAGAAGGATGTGAAGTAAGTACAATCGTAAGTGCTTCATTAAGGAAGATCATAAATCAGAGAAATAAAAAGAGGTGTAGTGTTATCCTGATTGTTTTAGTGTAAGGCTGGTTTCTGCCCTGACATGTCATCTCAGTGGCAGACTATATTTTGGGACATGTGGTTTGCCTGAGGCCTGCTTTTGGTTATAACCAACCAGGTTATTTTTATGTGTCCTCCATAGTCGGGGTATAAAATGTCATGTCATTGTTGTAAATATGAAGAAAGATTTAATGCTAATTTTTCCCTGTTTGAGTCTTTTTTGTGCATTAATCTCACACCCAAACTGTCTTTATTTACATGGCTAGCCATTTTAGTTTTGCACTGTGTTTAATGCATGAATAAAGCAATAAAGAAACAATTCACAATTTAGAGGTCATATCCTGACCTGTACATTTAACACGTTTGTTCTTGAGGTTATCACACTAATGATTACCTTCTCTTTTTTTATTTTTGAGATAAAGCATATATACACTCCGGGATCAGCGTTTGGAGTCAAACTACTGTACAAATATTTCAGGGCATCATTTATATAATATTTGAACATTCTGTGCTTTGCTTTTAATAAATTATACACTAGTCAGGTGTTGAGTTATACAAGGCCAGCTTTGCATTGTATTTTTAATTTTATTTAATTTTCCAAGCATTGCCATACAGGTTTCTTGTGACAGCTGGTGTTTTTTTTTTTGTTTGTTTTGTTTTTTTTTTTGTTTTTTTTTTTCTTTTTTTAAAAAAGAAACAAACTATAAGCTGGAAACGTTGTCCTGGAAAAGTAGTTAAAAATTCATTTCCGTTCTTCAGACCATGAAATTATTAAAAGCATTTATGCTTTGGAAATGCTGTCGAATTCAGCAAAGCAAACAAACAAACAAAACAAAAAAACATATAACCCCAAAAAAAAATATTGAATTAAATATGTCGTTAAAATATGAAAAAGGATTAAATAAAGTATTAAAATTTTATTTGAGCTCATTGTTAATATACACTGCTAGTAAAAGTTTTACGTTTTAGAAGTGTAACGATATAACCAGTGTTTAAGTACATTGAGAAATGTCTGTCTATTGTGCTAGAAAAAATACACAATTAAATACACATAATTATATCATTTCAAATCCAGTTAAATTCTCAGACTGCCTAGTTATAAGGCAAAAGGCTGCACATACGAGTTATTAGAAAAGACACATGTTCATCATTCAAACAAGAGTTAAAACTGTTCTAGGAGATTTTCTTGTTTCTAGGTGACATGACAAGATTCTTTTGTTTATGTTTGTTTTTCGTGTAAGTACTGAAAATCTAAGCCCTATAATCTAAGCACCAACAGGAAGTAACTTGTTTTGTGGATGTTCCATAACATTAAATATAACAGTAAATGGATAAAAAGAATCCTTTCTGGTTCTTTAGTTTAAAGAAATTTAAAGTTTAACGATTTTTTTTTATTTATTGATCAAAAATTGGGAATGCATGATAACATTTAAACACTTCAGCTATGTTATTGAGTATCTGAAATGTACTGTAACAGTCTGTCATCGATTATTTTCCTATAACAGCACACCCTGAACAGTTTTATTATCCCCGTATGTGATACTTTATTCATTACTCTGTCTTGTACAACAAGCCCAGAAAGTGACACTGTCGATTTTTTTCTTTCCTCCACAGCTGAAGATCTCTTTTAATGAGTCGAGCCTGCAGAGCACTTTCGAGTACCCATCCGAGAGCAGCCTCTGGGACAGCGATGAAGAGGAAGGAGGAGGAGGAGGAGAGGAAGAAGGAGGAGTCGGTGTGGAAAGGATCCACATCCCCCGGCCGAGTTACACCTCCAGCCCGACCGGTCACAGCCCCAACAGCACTGGTGAGATGGCAAGGAAATGAACATAATACGAGGAAGAGAGAGAGAAAGGGAGGGATAGATAGCTGGATGGATGGGCAAACAGGCCCGGAAATAGATTCAGCCTGGGTTAATGATACACTTTCTACTCATGTGGCTCAGAAGGAATTACTGTTTGGGGAAATGCACACTGATTCAGGGTCAGTGTTCGTGGTAGCTAAATTTAGGAACAGCAGCAATACGAGTGTAATGAAATACTCTTACTGCTCAGTCCTGACACCTGCTGGTCAAACGTGGTGAGAAAATAAAAATACCAGGGAAAATTTTTCATTTCTTTAAAACGCATTACAAGTTTATACATTACACGTTAAAGAGCCAGGAGACGAAAATGCTTTCTTTTTGTGATAACACTAGTGTGGTCACATTAGCCGAGGGAGAAAAAACTAATATCCGTGAACATTTATTAGTTTGATAATTAAATGGTTAAGGTTCAGCAGTGCATCTTGGTGAGGTCTTACCGACAGCATTTAATTCAAACCAAAAAACTCCACTAAACGTCCGCTTTTGTTGTCTGTACATTATGTATCATTTCTCTTCCATTGGCAGGAAAAACACTATATTAAATAATCTACCCTATTCTCATTCATTACCCATGACCGTATGTGACATTCGTTGTTTTAGTCACTGCTAATGAGCAATCTAAGAAGAGTGTCATCATCTGAATCCCCTGTTCAGTATTGTTAAGATAGTGTGATGACCGGGGTGCCAAAACTTACTATTTCTGCCCCTTGTTTCATGTTAAGTCATGTTTACTAGGATGTTAATTCTGTAAACGTCATGCTTCTGCCGTTAGATCTGTCCAGCTACACTCCAAAGCACTCTGCGGACTTTACTGCCTGGCAGGAAAAGAAGCTCAGTGACTCTACAGACTCGGGAGATGCAAATTCTCAACCTGACGACATGTCAGACGAGGTGATGGTGAGTCACCTGTTTATTCAGTGTTCTGGAAAAGTTCAGAAACATTTGAAAGATTTTCATTTTGTGTGCGAGTGTGGAAGTAAATCTGTTGACGTGTACACTCACCATCCAGTTTATTAGGAACACTGTACATTCATGCAGTAGTTTAATCAGCCAATCATGTAGCAGCAAAAAAATCATGCCCTTAAAGAGTCAGCAAACTTTATAAATCTGTTTATAGTTACATTTAACATTGTGGATCATCTCAGAGACAAGCTAGTTCCCATATTTATTATATAGATATTATAGCAGCTATAAACAGAACTCTTTCTTTATGCTAATGAGACCAAAACACTTCTCGATACTGAGAAAACACAAAGTGTAAACTCCATCTTGAAGACTTTATTGCTGTGGAAAACTCCTCCTGTAAATATTAAATAAACATCTTCGTATGATCATCTTGTTTTTTTTTTTAAATCCATTTATTATCTGTTTTATTGTGTAGAGCATCTGGCATGCATATGAGCTGTTGCTATAGAAACAACATTATTGTAATACTATTAGAGAGACTTAGGTCGAAACGTAAAAACCAAACGAGCACAAATAATTTCCACACACAAAATCGGCTTCAGCTCCTTTGTAGCAAACTATGTTCGTGGCAGTTTTTTTTAGAAATTATTTTCTAGAATTTATTGCAAAGACCAGCAAAACCCGTCATTATTCTGACTAAAAATCTAAAAGTTCATTTTATTCTTTTTCCCCCTGTTTAATAGTTGACGCCAGCAGACAGCTCCTCTCTCTCCGACTTCAGCAGCGAACCAGCTCTATACTTCTAAACTTCCACAGAACCCTGAAACACACAGGACCAACCACCAGCCTGGACAACTCACAACCACACACACACACACACAAATCACAGATAGAGACGAGAAACTCCAGTTGCATTCACACAAATGAACGTCTTTCCGTTCCATCTCTGCTGAGGTGTTTCAGCCAACCTGTACGGTTGATTTTATTTGCTTTTGACTTTCTGTCTCCATGTGTTTTATGTACTGAAAGAGACTGTTGAAGACAAAAACATTTTTAAGGCTCAAATTTAGCCTTTCTGTCCCTCACTTTTGGGATGTGTGTAGCATTGTTCACCTCATGAAAGTGACCAAATTTCCTACACATGGAGGAAGAAGCTTGGACTCAGCTGATGTACATAATAAGGCTGACATGGATAAGGAGAAAAAAGGAAAGAGACAGTACATATAGCAGTACATAACAAACGAAAGGGTGCCACATTTCTTGTTCCTTTTGTTCTTGGTCCACCGCTTTTACTGTTCTATATATGTTTCATGTTTCCTGGATGTCTGTGTTGTGCAACTTGTCCAATACGAAGCTCCTATTCTATGACCTCGTACATTCAGTTTGCTCATTTGAGTCAGATTTGTGTTGTGTTTGATGTTTTTAAGCAAGCAGCTCTAAAGCCTGAGTTATGCTTTAATCTGAACTGGCAGGGTGGGACACACAACACAAAACGTGATAGGTGAAAGAGCACAGTGCTTGTTTTTACTGCGGCCTCAAAGATTGCACGAAGTAACTTTTGTCATTTTGGGGAATTTCCTAAACAGGTTAGTTGTATCATATCACAAAAAAAAAGAAAGAGTAAATTTTAGCAAAGCTGATCTCTGACACTACACTGTGATAAATAATGCCTAACTTGACTCACTGTAACGACTTATTGTATGAACTGACTCTTTTTATTGAATCAGTTGAACCATTTCTGTCTTCAGTCTGTCTGGGACAAAAGACACTGGTTTACGAATAAACCAAGACCTCGTGTAAACTAATATTCTAAAAAGTTGCAGAATTTCCAGTTCATTTTATGGTACGCGTATGTCAGTCCAAATGAATCAAAATGAGCCAAATTGAGTTAAGCGTGAACGCAGATCGAACACCGAATAACTGAATGAACCGAATAACTTCATCTTCAGCTATGTTTGAATATAAGAAACTGAAAAATTGTACAGAGCCGTTACAAGGCGCAAGAGTACAAGTGTGCTGTTAGTACAGCAGTTTGTTGGAAAGCTTATACTAACCATACAACTTTCACAGAACCGGTTTTATAAATCTATAAACGTGGACTATAATGAGAAAACTCAGTAAATTGTACTTTCACTCAATACCGAACGAGTTTGGTGTCTACGAGCCAATCACTGAGGAAGAGGGCGGGAACTTCTTGCGAGCGATTTTTACAAACTGCCAATAAACCGTATTCCGTTTGAAGCATAACTCAGACTTTATGAAAGGACTGAAAGTTTTCAAAGAACACAAAGCAGCACTTTAGATACACAGCTATTATTACATAAACAACCAGCTCTGATCAATTTATAACACTGTGACAGTGAAGTAACGTCGTTTGGAACACCACAGTATTGTTCACCGATGCCAACAGACGTTTTCTCTGGTTTTAGACGTCATTTTTACGTGTAGTGACATCACGATATACGGTTATATACGCAAGTTACGAGCTTATATTTGTTGTCCTGCTCACCAGGTGACTTTCTGAACTCAAAATTCTTTCACATTCCAGTGAGCAAAAATTAACAGCTATTTCATACATGTTCATAAATGAGACGGTGTGTATGTGTGTGTGTGTGTGTGAGGACAAAAAGACTGGACACACAGTGCCAACTGACGTCTGTGTGTAAGAGATTTTCATTAGTCTTGATATGCTTCTTTGGCCAGTATTGATGCAGAAATTCTACATTCTTGAAACACACTTTCATTATTTATTTCACAAATTATACATTTTATTATTTTAGGTCTTTTATTACCTTTTTAGGAATTTATCTGTAGCATTAAGGTGCTTTATTTAAAACAAAAAAAAGATGAAACCTTTATTCATTTGCACTGTTCTTTTTCCTTTGCTTTATATTGCACCTTGTGTAGTTTTGCTTAAACAATTGAGAAGGTTGGGGAAGTGCTGCCGTCATGGATGGACTAATTTGGGGAAATTGCAGTTTTAATGAACTGTTGAATAGTAATGTTTCTCTAGTTCAAACAGGAAAAAAGTTGCCATAGCTGTCAGATATTTTGCATCAAAGCTTCGTTCCACTAACAGCTTGATAAGTAAAAGAAAATATATAGCGAGTCTGAAAAATGTTAGCTAAAATGTTAACAGTAGATAGTTTAGGGGTCTTGAGAGAAAAGGTTAGGACCCTGTGCCTTTACATATGAGGAATAAAAAAAAAATTTAAAAAAAAGGCCATCCACTTCTCCACATCTTCCTGTTTTATTTTCATAGTGGAAACAGGTTGCTGTTCGTACTGTATGTTAAATTTTATTTTCTTGTATTTCTGTCCTGGGATGAATTTATGTGTACAAATTGAGTCATTGATTTTGAAGGAGATTAAAAAAACAACAACTGTTAAACATGCAAATGTTCAATAAATCGAAGGCGGTTAATGGGGTCGGCTGTGACAATTTTTGATGGTCATGAAACAAAAGAACATCACAAGAAATAACCTTCCCATTTTAATTCAGTGTATGGTCATAAAAGTAAATACAATATTAAAATATCAAGATATGAAAGCTATTTAAAATGCTGTACGGTATCTGAGCATTTCAGCCATACAGCTACAGAGGTAAATGGTCTCTGTTGCTCCATGGCTAGTTGGATTTGGTGAGGTTTCTGGTCTCCTTCTTCAAATCACTTAATAGAGTTTCAGAACTTTCTAGAATCTTTGAGAGGGGAAAAAAAGGAATTAGCGTTTATACAAAGCAAGCAAATGCAAAAGAAAAAAAAAACTAGGAACATTTTAAAAAGACAGAGGGGTATGTGCATTAATAATAAAGTGCCTCCATGTTATTCATTCATTCATTCATTCATTCATTCATTCATTCATTCATTCATTCATTTAATGACCTAAACAGAGGCTTGTATTATACTGACTTTTTTGTAATTAACAATTAAAGTTTTTTAAAGACATTAATTTTCCAACACAGAAAAACAAGAGTTTCAACCCAAATATCAGGTTAAGGGAGGTAAGATAGACAGATAGAGACAGACAGATAGAACTTTATTGTTATTGCATAGTAGAGGTACCTAGCAACGAAATGCCGTTTAACATCAACCAGAAGTGCAAATAGTACAAATAAATAATAAAACAAAGGAACAAGTGCAGATAAATATGTCAGTATCTGTAAAACAATAAATAAAGTTACGGCAGGTCGTATGTGCATAAGTATAGTATGTGCAAAATAGGGGTGTAATATAAACTGTGTAGTCAGGAACTGCTTGTTGGCGGTAATGAGTAATGTTCAGAGTAATGTGCAATAAACACTAAAGAAGAAATAATTAACAATATTTTTGTAATAGAATTCTTTTACAAATCCTTCATCAGTGTGCACGGATCCACACTTCCAGAAAAATCTACCAGAAATAGAAGGCCATCTGTATACCTTCAGGAAACTCATTTCAACAAACAATTTGAGACAAACTTATTCTGATCTCTTTAGGATGGACAGTAGGTGAACTGGGACGCAGGGACACTGTCTTCCACCCCACCTGTCATGGTTGTGTTGTTTTTTAATCAGCCACGTGTGGGAGTGTGTGTCTACTTCATTAGCTGAGATTATGTGTACTACCCAGAGGCTGAATGAAAGCTGTCAACTTGTACAGCAACATTCGCATTTAACTTCATTAATTCTGGATTGAGCTTTATGATCTAAAGCACAAATCAAAAGTGTTCTTAAAGATCTACAGTGCAAAAGAATCTCCAAAGATGAAAAGAGAAAAAGAATAAAGAATTAGACTTGTGCCATACTTTCATATACCCAGCTTCTGTCTCAGCGATGGTCCTATCAAGCTCATTGCGTGTAGTAAGGCGGCGGTCCAGACTCTCGGACACACGATTTAACTTCTCCGTAAGCATACGGACGTCATGCTGAAGATGAGTCTTCTCCTCTTCCTCCCGCTGAATCTGCCTATTCATCTCATCTCTTTTAAAGGTCAGCTGCTCTATACCTGAGGAAACAGAAGTGAAGTTCTTGCCGTGTTGTAGCTTTGAAAGAAAATAAAACATGGCGGCTTAAGTTGTTTGAAGAAAAGCATCAAAAACAGTGGTGCACTGGTGTAATACCATCATAAAGCTGATTATAGGTGTTGTATTTTTATTTATTTAAATATGACAGATCAAAATACTTTCCACTTGGAGTTGTGGAATGACAAAAAAGCTAAAAAAAAAAAATTTAGATCAAAGAATGCCTCAAGTGCAGAGTTTTCCAAAACGAGCTCCAAAATCTGACGATGCTAACGTTATATAATTATTATTACTAGTAGACAAAGGTGTGTAAGTTAGTTCTGCAAATCTATTCAACTCTTTTATATTACATTTTACCCCTGTTCAGTTCATGCAGATTTAATGAATCTAGCTTAATCCTACCTAGCTTTTCTAAAATACCATGCATATTTTGATTATTAATCAAATAAACGTGTGTGTGTTTTGTGTTTAATCATTACACACTGGAAGCAGCTGATGGGATGTCACAAAATTTTCTGCTTAATTGTATAAATTGCTATCAAACTTTATACAGATATTTAGTGTTTTTCTAAAAATTACAAAATACAAACAAACTAAAAAATATATGTATACAAAACAATTCCAAATTTTGATCATTTTTAATCATTTTTCATAATCTATAATAACATTTATTATATATTTTTCTTATAATTCTATTTAAGGTCTCAAATAAAGTACATTAAAAATAATTATAAGTAAATTAAGCTCTGTTGAATCAGATTTTGCAATTGTTATTTTAAAAAAAC
>NC_083485.1:12754349-12956849 GCF_030014155.1 Tachysurus vachellii
GTAAGAGAAAATTTTACAATTTTAGACCATATATCTTTGTGAATTTGTGTGGTGAAAACCTAAAAACTCCAGAAATCTATTTTATAGCATCTCACCATTAACTGTTTAAATTTTTTTTAGTTTATCTGTGTTAATCTGTGTATCAGGGATATTACAGAGAGGTTTTTGTAGAGGCACACTCTCCTGTGCCAGGTTGACACATGTTGGCACACCTCTGTATCAGAATCAGAACCAGAACCAGCTTTATTTGCCAATTGTGTGGTTTTTCTCAGCTACCAAACTATAAAACTTAATGTAATTGATTTATATGTCACTATAAATCAATTACATTCATGTCGCTTTTTTTCTGGGATCTACCCACCACTACCTACAGTAAAATCCAAAGAGCCGTGCAGCATTTAAAACAGACCAATTCCAGGATTGAAAACAGTGATAAAATGGACCAGATAAACACATATAAGCCATAATAAATGCCTGGTTACATACCTTACAGCTGATCAAAGGTATTCCTGTATGGCATTCAGATGATCTGGTGGTGTAAAAACATTAAGCACAATGTTTTTGTCTTGAAATTATCAAACTGTTTGCATGCTGTTTTGAACACTGTTTTTGCTGTTTTGCACAATACTATACAATATCTCATGTAACTGCTGCTATAAGACTAATGTGTTCATTCCAGTATTTCTTCACACATAAAATTGATTGAACATACAGTATTTACACTGGTCGGCACTGTTTTTGTGTATCGTCTTTTGTGTAATGTCTTGTATTTTTTGTTTGCACTGTCTTTTTGTCTTTTGTCCTGCACTGTTTGCACCAGGTTACACAGATGCACTTTATGTAACCAGGACTAACTTACTAAGTCCTTAGCTCTTTATGTAGCACCACGATCCCCGGAGAAACGCCGTCTCAGTTCACTGTGCACTGCAACAGCTATATATGTTTAAAATGACAATAAAAGCTTCTTAACTTGACTTGCCTTGACTTGTTTAAACAAAGAAGCAGCGTGGCTCAATCTGAATCGATCGAACAGGAGTTTGATTCATTCAAATTGATAGTTTGAAAGAATCGACTCAGTAAATAGAACTTTTACTCAATACCAAATGAGTTTGGTGTCTACAAGCCAATCACTGAGGAGGGCGGAAACTTCTTACAAGCGATTTTAACAACCTGCCAAAAAACCGTATTCTGCTTGACTGCCCTAGTTATAGTTATATACATCAGCTACAGTACGCCTAACAGGCAGGGGAGGAGGTGTCGCAGTTTTTCATGATGATAAGTTAGAAGATCCTCTAACTGTAACAGGACCCACTCATAATGGAGGTCACACTCTTGATCTCGTTCTTACCCTCGGATTACTCACTCACTCACTCACTCACTCTTTTCTACCGCTTATCCGAACTACCTCAGGTCACGGGGAGCCTGTGCCTATCTCAGGCGTCATCGGGCATCAAGGCAGGATACACCCTGGATGGAGTGCCAACCCATCGCAGGGCACACACACACACACTCTCATTCACTCACGCAATCACACACTACAGACAATTTTCCAGAGATGCCAATCAACCTACCATGCATGTCTTTGGACTGGGGGAGGAAACCAGAGTACCCGGAGGAAACCCCTGAGGCACGGGGAGAACATGCAAACTCCACACACACAAGGCGGAGGCGGGAATCGAACCCCCAACCCTGGAGGTGTGAGGCGAACGTGCTAACTACTAAGCCACCGTGCCCCCCACATTTGGAATAAATATAGAAAATATAGTCAGAGTGCCTCAATCAGAAGCTTTCCCTGACCATTATCTTATTTCATTTAATTGCACTTCAGACACAATATTTCAAATTCGCTACATCACACTGTTAAACGTACATTTACATCTGCTACTGCAGAGAGATCTACCAACAGTCTCCCAGAATTATTATCCATGATAGGATCGCCATCTGACACCACAGAACTTGATCAGGTGACTGACTATTTAGACTGAACCAGCAAAAAAATTTTAAATTAGGAAAGGAAATGTTCAAATTTTTTAGATACCTTAGTGTAGCTTTTTATTACTAGTTAATTTTGCTACAGTATTAAATACAAATTTAGTTTTATTTTTGTTATCTTCAGTAAGGCTGGAGAAATACACTGATCTAGTAAAGAGATTTTTTTGTAACCATGAAGGCTTCATATATAAATAATACACATATTGTACACATATAAATAATACACACACACATTATATATATGTATATGTATTTTTTCCTCTCTCTCTCTCTCTCTCTCTCATGTTTCCATACTTCTATAAAGCTGCTTTGAGACAATGGGAATTGTTAAAAGCGCAATACAAATAAATTGAATTGAACTGAAATAATGGGGTCAGCTGTGACAATTTTTGATGGTCATGAAACAAAAGAACATCACAAGAAATAGCCTTTATTAAAAACATCCCATTTAAATACAGTGTATGATCACGAACATAAATTCAATATTAAAATATCAAGATATGAAAGCTAAGTAAAATGCTGTAAGGTGTCTGAGCATTTCAGCCTGAAAAATACAGCTACAGAGGTAAACGGTCTCTGTTGCTCCGAGGCTCCGTGGCTTTGGTGAGGTTTCCGGTCTCCTTCTTCAAAACACTTAAAAGAGTCTGAGAACTTTCTAGAATCTTGGAGAGAGGAAAAAAAAAAGGAATTAAGCAAGCAAATACTAACTGTATTCTGGTTTTATGCTGAGACTGCAAACAAGAAAAATAATCCTAGCGTCTAGAAAGAAAATATTCTGCGAATTTTCTTCAGGTATGTGACAAGTAACAGTAAGAAAGAAAAACTAGGAACATTTAAAATAAAAAAATAAAAATAAAAATAAATAAAAAACCACACAGAGGGGTATGCACAATAATAATATGTTTAAAGACCTAAATGGAGGCTTATATTATACTGAATTTTTGTAATTAACAATTAAAATTGTGATTCATTGTCTAACACAGAAAAACAAGAGTTACATTTACATTTCTGGCATTTAGCAGACACCTTCATACAGGGTGACTTACTATTAATTTATACAACTGTCCAATTGAGGGTTGAGGGCCTTGCTCAGGGGCCCAGCTGGGGCAGCACTGGTGGACCTGGGATTCAAACTCATGACCTTCCGGTCAGTAGTCCAACACTTTAACCACTAAGCTACCACATCCCTGAGTTGAGTTTCAACCCAAATATCAGGTTAAGAGAGATAGACAGACAGATAGAACTTTATTGTTATTGCATAGTAGAGGTACCTACTGTAGCAACGAAATACTGTTTAATATCAAGCAGAAGTGCAAATAGTACAAAAAAAAAAATGTGCAAAGGAACAAGTGCAGATAAATATGTCAGTATCTGTAAAACAGTAAATAAAGTTACAGCAGGTCGTATGTGCATAAGTATAGTATGTGCAAAATAGGGGTGTAATATAAACTGTGTAGTCAGGAACTGCTTGTTGGCGGTAATGAGTAATGTTCAGAGTAATGTGCAATAAACACTAAAGAAGAAATAATTAACAATATTTTTGTAATAGAATTCTTTTACAAATCCTTCATCAGTGTGCACGGATCCACACTTCCAGGAAAATCTACCAGAAATAGAAGGCCATCTGTATACCTTCAGGAAACTCTTTTCAACAAACAATTTGAGACAAACTTATTCTGATCTCTTTAGGATGGACAGTAGGTGAACTGGGACGCAGGGACACTGTCTTCCACCCCACCTGTCATGGTTGTGTTGTTTTTTAATCAGCCACGTGTGGGAGTGTGTGTCTACTTCATTAGCTGAGATTATGTGTACTACCCAGAGGCTGAATGAAAGCTGTCAACTTGTACAGCAACATTCGCATTTAACTTCATTAATTCTGGATTGAGCTTTATGATCTAAAGCACAAATCAAAAGTGTTCTTGAAGATCTACAGTGCAAAATAATCTCCAAAGATAAAAAGAAAAAGAGAATGATCGAATAAGACTCGTGCCGTACTTTCATGTAAGCAGCTTCTGTCTCAGCGATGGTCCTATCAAGCTCATTGCGTGTAGCGAGGCGGTGGTCCAGACTTTCGGACACGCGGCTTAACTTCTCTGTAAGCACACGGATGTCATGCTGAAGACGAGCCTTCTCCTCTTCCTCCTGCTGGATCTGCTTATTCAGCTCATCTCTTTTAAAGAACAGCTCCTCTATACCTGAGGAAGCAAAGTGAATTACGTTTGGAAATTTCTGGAACGTTCTTGCCGTGTTGAAGCTTTGAAAGAAAATAAAACATGGCGGCTCATGTTAGAAGAAAACCATCAAAAACAGTGGTACACTGGTGTAATACCATCATAAAGCTCATTATAGGTGTTGTATTTTTTTTTATTTGTTCAAATATGACAGATCAAAATATTTTCCACTTGGTGTTGTGGAATGACAAAAAAGCTAAAAATAATGAGATCGACACCTTTTCACCAATCAGATTTGAGAATTCAGCAGCGCTGTTGTAAAGTCAGGCGATAAATTAACTGTCTAACAAACATCTGCTTTTACATAAAGCTACTGCATTTATTCATGATAATGAAAAATAAGTGGGATTTTCTGTATGTACAAAAAAAAGCTTAGTTCAGCTGAATTTTAGCTGAATCACACAACATGGTCTAATGAAGGAGAAGCAGGCGTTCCTGTCACTGGCTAAAACAACAACAAAGAATGCCTCAAGTGCAGAGCTTTCCAAACCGAGCTCCAAAGTCTGACGATGCTAACGTTATATAATTATTATTACTAGTAGACAAAGGTGTGAAAGTTAGTGCTGCAAATCTATTCAACTCTTTTATATTACATTTTTACCCCTGTTCAGTTCATGCAGATTTAACTTAATCCTACCTTGTTTATCTAAAACATGCATATTTTAATTATTAATCAAATAAACGTGTGTGTGTTTTGTTTTTAATCATTACACACTGGAAGCAGCTCATGTGATGTCACCAAATTTTCTACTTAATAGCAGAAATTGTAAAAAGTGTCTTATAAAACTTTTCACAGATATTTAGCATTTTTTTTCTCCTTTTCAATATTAGCCTCAAATAAATAAATCTATAATAAATAGACATAAATCCATCATATGTTTTATTTTTCATCATTTTATCATCAGTATATAATCATTTCTTGCATGGTGCCTCCTCATGGCTTAAACATGTATTAAATATACAGTTATTCCAAATTAAATAGCCTGTAAAAAAAAAAAAAAAAAAAAAAGAAGAAAAATGGTTTAATATCATTCAGTTTATATTGTGACATAAATGATCCCGGTCTCAATACGTCAACAGATGTCAAGGTATGTGTTAATGATTCTAGTGATAATTTTATTGATATTATTGATAATCTATGTATTTTGACCAAATTGGCTGAATGTGATAAACTAATGTGCTGTAGTTTTTAAAGGGATCTGCGAAACACAACCTTGTGGTTAGAGATTATTAAATTTATTATCAAAATAGAATATAAGTTTTCATATAAGTCAATAAGGGATTGTTGTTGTTGTTGTTGTTTTTTTTACCAGATACTGAAAACAAAAGAACTGCTGGTTATATTGCTTTATGGCAGCTACTTAACTACTTTAGGCTCTAAATCCACATTAATCCTGTTGGCAAAGATGATTTAAATGAAGTTATTAATAAAGAAGACATAGATAACACACACAGAATGATATTTAAACTAGTGAAGTTACTTACACTTGACCAGCTCGTTGTTGTATGTTTGCAGAGCTGCTCCTTGTTGGGTCATTGTGATTATCTTTAAACCACCTGCTTTACACTGATGTTCTACTTTTAATGCTCATGTACTGAAGCTCGTTAATGTCCTACTGTAACTAAACTCCGTAGTGATTCTCAGACAAACTCCACACCTCCTTGTTTCTGTTTCCAAAGTGATTTTACAATTGAAAACTTTTCCCCACCAGGCGGTTTATTAACTTCCGGGAGCGTGATGTCATCAACACGCGACCGACGCTTGATAGAAGAGCTAACTCGATTCTTACCACGAAAAATGAATAACTAACTAACTAACTAAATACGGCTCCTAAGAATGTGTCTTGTTTTGGTGCGAATATGAACGAGAAGTCGTCGGTATTAATGGTGCAGGGGCTGTCTGGAGCTTGGGACACTGTGACTGCTGCACTGGTGAGTCTGAAAGGTTAAAGCTAACAACAAAACAATGTTGGAGTTAAAGGTGCAATTTGGAAAATAGATTTCCGGCCCGGAAAAATTATGCGTTTCAATGCGTCTGTCAGTCTTTTAAACATCTGCATAGGCACTTTATTCAGACTGATGTAGCTTATAGAAGGTAAAAAAAAAAATCAAAATCAGGACATAATGTGATGTAAACGCAAGCATCAATAACTTAACTGCATTCAGGTTTCTCAGAACTGCAGCAATTTCAAAGTGTTATATATTTACATTTCCAGCATTTAGCAGACGCCTTTATCCAGAGCGACTAACGTTATCTATATTTTTTTTTATACAACTGAGCAATTGAGGGTTAAGGGCCTTGCTCAGGGGCCCAACTGTGGCAGCTTGTGCCCCTTTTCCACTAAGGCAGTGTGACTTGCTTCAGGGGCTGTGGGTGGGGTTACAGTGACCAACAAGACAAAAGAGAACATCGTTAGTGACATTTTTAAATCATGATTCGCGCCTTTGGATGCCAATGTATGTTCACAAAGCCATACCGGTTATTAGAAGACTCGCCAGTGGAACCAACATTGAACCCGCACCCCACCCGGTGATTCTTTCGGGTGGAAAGTGGGTATTGGTGGACCCGGAGTTTGAACTCACAACCTTCCGATTGGCATCCCAACACCTTAACCACTAGGCTACCACACGCCCCTGTTTAAAAATGTCCCAACAGCTAATGTATGTTTTTATACGACTGGCAAGTAATAAGCTGACATTTTGTCCTATAGGTATCACCATCCACACCCTCTCCAGTCTCTGATGAGTCTGTTTCTGATGCTCTGACCCTGCTGTGTAACAAAGGACTGGGTCAGTATGTGGAAGGTTGGCTGCTTGAGACACTGCAGGTTTCTTTGGCGTCCAATGTAGCTCCGGAGTTCTGGGCTGGACTTCAGCGTCCGGAGGTGGATTTACAAGAGAGAGACAAAGCCAGAGCACTTTTGGAAGCATTTAGGACCCTGCTGCGGAGGCTGCAACCTTTTCTCTGTATGCTGAATTCTTCTTTTTTGTGCCTTTTGTTTATGATAAAGGGAAATTGATGTGTTGTCACCGTAAAAGTTAAAGAAGGAGTCCAGTGTTTTTAGTTTAAGGGCAGTAAATGTTTTAACATTAGCCAGACAAGAAAGTAAATTTTATCCAACTTTCCAACTTGGATGCAACACAGTGTACAGGTTTCTGTTTGGCTTTTTTTCCTGGCTTTGTTTGTGAAGGGTTGCACATTATATTGTTAAATGTATAATTGGGGAAATTGTACAATAATTTAGGTGTCCGAGTGTGAATAGATATAAATCTCCCAGACCTTGTTCACTGCCCTTTCTTAATAAGAATGCGCTCTATATTTGCTGAACACAGATGGCCTTGAGCGACTCGGTTCTTGGCAGGATGAGAATCGAGCAGGTCTGCTCGGGCCCGGAGCACATGGCCTGCGAGAGAGGGCCTTCTCCATTATCCGTGCCATCCTCCTGTTCTCTCCACCTCCAGTGTTACAGCAGCGCGTTCTAGAGTTCTACAGCCGCACCTTCTCCGTGTACATGAGCCAGATCGGAGAGCAGATCGAGCCTGATGATGTGGCAGCAGAGAGCGATGGGAATGATGTCTGTACGGGTTGCACCTCCACAGCACAGGCCTGCTGGTGCCAAGACGCTCTGGAGCAACTGCAAGAGTTTAGTCACATCCTGTAAGTGTATGAGGGCAAACATTATCACAAACGTTTTTTTAATTAAAAACTATTATTTAAACAATTATTCTATCCTTTGTATCCTCCGAGTGAGTAGACCTCTCTCTCTCTCTCTCTCTCTCTCTCTCTCTCTCTCTCTCTCTCTCTGTGTGTCTGTGTGTTTGTGTGTCTGTGTCTTTGCGTTTGTCTGTGTGTGCGTTTGAGTGCCTGTGTGCGTTTGAGTGCCTGTGTGCGTTTGAGTGCCTGTGTGCGTTTGAGTGCCTGTGTGCGTTTGAGTGCCTGTGTGTCTGTGTCTTTGTGTTTGTCTGTGTGTGCGTTTGAGTGCCTGTGTGCGTTTGAGTGCCTGTGTGCATTTGAGTGTCTGTGTGTTTGTGTGTCTGTGTCTTTGTGTTTGTCTGTGTGTGCGTTTGAGTGCCTGTGTGCGTTTGAGTGCCTGTGTGCGTTTGAGTGCCTGTGTGCGTTTGAGTGTCTGTGTGTTTGTGTGTCTGTGTCTTTGTGTTTGTCTGTGTGTGCGTTTGAGTGCCTGTGTGCGTTTGAGTGCCTGTGTGCGTTTGAGTGTCTGTGTGCATTTGAGTGTGTTTCTGTGTGTTTATGTGTGTTTCTGTGTGTGTTGCAGCTCCAGACTGCAGCTGCTGGAAAGAGTGAGCTCTGAGGCAGTGACCAGCATTTTGCACCGCCTGATTGAGCAGCGGATGGAGCAGCGCTGCAGAGGCGAATACGAACGATCCTTCCTTTCAGACTTCAATGATGTATGTCAACAGATTTAGTCCCAAACTATATTCACATAGATTCCTCACACAAGACCATGTTACAATGACTGCTCACATATACTCACGTGTTCACAGGGTGTTGTAGAGGTTTGTTGCTGTTTTTACCACAAGTACCCGAATTAGGGTACGGCTCGAGTTAGCTCATGTAGAATCATGTATTTACCAAATTGCTCATTGTAATAGAAATATAAATGAGTGTTTGTAAAAGTCGAGCACGCCAGTTTGGTGAAACAGTTACTGTAAAAATATATGAGCAGAGATTTGGTTTTGTTACACTGAATCTTAGACACTGTTAGTAGGACAAACATTTACATGTTTACATGACAAACATGTTGGGCAACTAAAAGAAAAATGAAACTTTTGAGTGCATAAATATTTGTCTAGTATTGAATAGTATTGAATTTTCTTTTTTTATGAACATAAATATCCAAAACAACCATTTATATTAATTTTGTAATCTTCACATTTTCAGATTAAAACTTTCTCCAAATCTTCCTGATTGTTTCTTTTTTTTTTATGTTCCAGTGGTTAGAGCAGGTCCTTGGTTGGCTCAGTAGGGTATTTGCGAGCGAGGTAGGCGAGACCAACACCAGCTCTTTGCTAACAGACAAGAAGCTAGATTACGTTGGTAGTACCATCCTGCAGCGCTGGCGCTGTCATATGCAGCAGTTCTTCTGCCGTATCTATGTCAACATGAGGATTGATGAACTTTTCAGCATCATTCGAGGTAAAAAAAAAATAAATAAATATAAATAAACCTGCATGTATTGCATGTCTTTAATTTGATGATGATTAATTAATTGATTTGCAAACTTTGTATGTTTTACATACTTTGCTATTTGAAAGTGTTAAATATATACAGTATATCTTTTTTTTTTTTCCTGTGTAGATTTCCCAGAATCCACCCCTGCTGTTGAAGACCTGAAGTTCTGTCTGGAGCGGACAAATCAAAGACAGCAACTCCTTAACTCTCTTAAATCCGCATTTGAGACTCGTCTGTTGCACCCGGGTCAGCATCTAATTTCTTGCAAAAAAAAAAAAAAAAAAATGAATAAAAAAAAGTGATGCAATTTCTCTACAAATCGGTTAACTTTAAGATCCTTCTTTCCGTTGCAGGAGTTCACACATCTGACATAATAACCGTCTACATCTCAGCCATTAAAGCTTTACGGGAGCTTGACCCCTCCATGGTCATCCTTCAGGTGGCTTGCCAACCCATTCGCAAATACCTGAGGTAAGGCACAACTCTGTACCTGTCACACTCTGTAAATACAAACACACACGTGTTCTTTGCTAGTTTTTTGCTATATTTATCCTTCTTGTGGAAAACATCCTAATCTGAGGTCACAACCTAATATCAGAGGTCAGAGTGGCAAAAAATATAAATGCTAAAAATTGGTCTACGAATTCTTTTCTGTCATCTTATATCTGCTCTTGTCTATCTGACAGAACACGTGAGGACACCGTGCGTCAGATTGTCGCCAGTCTAACGGGTGACACAGAGGGTTGTAGTGAGTTAGCCAGCGAGCTCTCTCGGGCTGACCCTGTTACCCTGGAAACACAAGACAGTGAGGATGAGGGGAGTGATCCGGAGGAGTGGAGCCCTGACCCTACTGATGCTCTAACAGGTTACAGGACCACACACTTCATGTTTCTGTCAAAAACCTTGTTTTCCTGATGGCTGGTTATACGTTCCTAATGTCACCTTGTTTGACGTTAAGCTTAGCTTGATCCTCGTCTCTGTAGATAAGACGGGTTCTAAACGCCGCTCTTCAGACATCATCAGTCTTCTGGTGAGCATCTTCGGGAGTAAGGAGATCTTCATTGATGAGTACAAAACTGTGCTGGCAGACCGGTTGCTGCACCAACTCAACTACAACACTGCAAGGTGTATTTACTCAACTTACACACACAGGCACACACACACACACACGGGCACACACACAGGCACGCGCACACAGGCACACGCACACACAGGCAAGCACACACACAGGCAAGCACACACACAGGCAAGCACACACAGGCAAGCACACACAGGCACGCACACACAGGCACGCACACACAGGCACACACACACACGGACACAGTACACACACACACGGACACAGTACACACACACGGACACAGTACACACACACACGGACACAGTACACACACACACGGACACAGTACACACACACGGACACAGTACACACACACACGGACACAGTACACACACACACGGACACGGTACACACACACGGACACAGACAGAGAGACACAGACAGACAGATACACACACAAATTATTTACTTTATATTAATAAATCTCTCTCTCTCTCTCTCTCTCTCTGTGTTTTTGTGTGTGTGTGTGTGTGTGTGTGTAGGGAGATTCGGAATGTGGAGTTGCTGAAGCTGAGGTTTGGAGAGTCCCACATGCACTACTGTGAGGTCATGCTGAAGGTCAGTGGCGTCTCGTTTAACTCTTCTTCTCTGTTGACACACATTCTGTCTCGATTTTCTGCCAACTGATGTTATTATTGCTGCATAACTACAGAAAAGCATCGTTTATTTCCTGAGTTTATGTGATTCTATAAAGCTGCTTCGTGACCATTGCTATATTAAAAGCACTATAAAAATAAAATTGAATTGAACTGAATGGGAAATTAGCTAGTTCTCACATGATCTTTTGTGCATCTTATGGATTAATTCAGTGTCCACTAGAGGGCAGCTTAAACATTACTGACTGGTAGCTTTCCACTTTATCCTGTCACCCAGTGCAAGTCAGCTCAGATTGTCCTGATCAGCAGCTGACTGGTAGAGAGAGACATGCAGCCAAAACTATTTCATTACAGTGTTAAAAATAATGTAGGTAATAACTAGATATTGTGAAAGTATAAGCAAGTGAAATCTCTCTCTCTCTCTCTCTCTCTCTATAGGATGTGGCAGATTCCCGGCGGATTAACACTAACGTTCATGAAGAGGAGGCTCGTCTGCCCAAGGATGAACAGCCTCCTGTTTCTCTTTCAGCCATGATCCTGTCCTCAGAATTCTGGCCTCAGCTCAAAGAGGAGAAATTGGAACTGCCTGCTGCTGTGTCCAAATCCATGGAAGCCTACACACACCGCTTTGAAAAGCTGAAGGTCTCATTTCCTTTAACGCTGTTTATTAAATGTCTAACTATTTTTTATTTTGAAAACCTAAATGTGCCAAATATTTGCTTTTGGTTGCTGAGATTAAGGGCTATGCTGGGGTGTAGATGTAGAGTTCATTAGTAAACAAGTGTTTGTGTGTGGTTGTTTGGTGTTTGTTTGTGGGTGTGTGGTTGGTTGGTGTGTGTGTGTGGTTGGTGTGTGGTGTGTGTGCGTGTGGTGTGTGTGCATGGTGTGTGTTTGTGGCATGTGTGGTGTGTGTGTGTGGTTGGTGTGTGGTGTGTGTGCGTGTGGTGTGTGTGCATGGTGTGTGTTTGTGGCATGTGTGGTGTGTGTGTGGTTCTTGTGGTGTGCGTGTGGTGTGTGTGTGTGCGCCTGGTGTGTGTGGTGGGTGTGGTGTGCGTGCATGGTATGTGTGTGTGTGTGCGTGGGGTGTGTGTGTGTGTGTGTGTGTAGGCTATGAGGACTCTGAGCTGGAAGCCTCACCTGGGATCAGTAACTCTGGATGTGGAGCTGGAGGATCGCACTCTTACAAACCTCTCTGTGTCTCCCATCCACGCTGCCATCATCCTGCACTTCCAGGACAAGGGTGAGGTGATATAAACACAGCTCAAACTGTCTAATGCTACCTTCTTTTCCATTTTAGATTCTGTTGTATTTATACAGGGACTTTTTGTGTTGGTTTTTGAAATGAACTACTTAGAAACCATGATGACTGCTTGAAGAGATTTGCTAAGATCGCTCAGGACTGCAGTTGCTGTAACTTTAGGACTATTTTTTGCTTTTAAAACTCCATCACTGGACAGTTGACAACTTTATAATCATCATGTGACTAGAATCAATTTCCTGGTTACATATTTGCACTTTTTGACCTTACAGTAGAAGAGAAATATGTTTATAATCAAACTATTCAGTGTCACCCAGATGAGGATGGTTCTTCTCAAGGTTTCCTCCTAAAGTCACCTCAGGGAGTTTTAGCCGCAGACTTTGTGATCGTGTCTAGTGTTAAAAGCCACATTCAAATAAAATTGAATTGAACTGAATTGGTGTACAAGTCCTGAAATGAGCATTAGATTAGTCTTTATGATCATAGCAGCAGCACTTCTACATAATCCTTGTTGTTATTTTGGCAAAGTGCAAATCTCCTCCTTTGTTATTGAAATCACATCAGTTACAGTCAAGAATGAATTGTTCATTATGGCAGGATTCATTTCATCTTTAAAAGTTCTGTATTAAAGCTTGTTTTATTATCCGAGTGAGAGTTTTCCTCTGTACTAAAATAGACTCCCGTCACTGTGCAGTTGCTGCTACTGCTACAAGCCAAGGTGGAAACATGAGGTGTATCCTAAATGATGTGATTTTTCCCTCAGGCACATGGGCTCTGGAGGAGTTGAGTGGAGTTCTTGGTGTTCCCCAGGAGCTCCTGCGCAGAAAGCTAGCTCTGTGGCAGCAGCATGGCGTGCTCCATGAGGAGTCACCGGGCAGATACGGCGTCCTCGAGAAGGCCTCCAGCCGTGAACGGCCTGACCGAGGCATCATGCTGCTAGACAGCGATGAGGAGGGAGACTCCAACACCACCACACAGTCAGAACAGAGGGAGGAGAAGCTGCAGGTCTGTGAAGTTAATGCATACATGCGTTGTACAACTGAAGACCTCGTGAAATATTCAACATTATACAACAGAGCTGCAGTTCTTTCTGGCTGTAGTTAAAAACACAAGTTTATATGTATTAATGCGCTTCTTCTATCACCTTAGTGTTTCCATAGCAACATCTAATATACATTGACTTGACTAGGTGCTTCATATGTAGGTGTAATCTAAGTGTAAATCTGCTGTTTAACACGAAAAGTACAATACAATCAATGATGTGGGAAGTTTTCAGTGAGGAGAATTTTATTTCACATTTTCAAAAAGAGGCTCCGCTGCCGGCATACTGGAGGGTTTAGGGACCGAGGATATTTTGCTGCTGTTTTTTCCCCCCCACTGCTGTATTAAAAAATCAAGAGAGAGTGTTGATATCTGCTATAAGGAATAACAGGAACTGTGGTTTTACAGACTGTGCCTTTATATGAACAAGTATAATAGTTGGTTTGTTAGTCAAATAAACAGTTGCTAGCATTGGCAAATTGCAGCTGTTATAAGCTGTATATTATATATAAAGTGTAAATGTTCTTGATTAAATAGAAATAAAAAATAAAAATAACACTGTGGCATAAGTAGAATTAAAAACTTTTATCAGGAAATGTGCTTTTATCAGGATGCGGGGTGTTGGGTTGGAATAAATCTCCTCAACACTAATTTTCCTATAACAGGTTTTTAAACCCATGCATATTGTTTATTGTGCTGTATTGGTAACAAAAAAAAAAACAATACATGAAAAGACTGCATGCCACTGACTATACTTCTCTCTCGTGCTTCAGTTGTTCTGGGCCTACATTCAGGCCATGTTGACCAATCTGGAGAGCATGACCCTAGAGAGGATTCACTCCATGCTGCGCATGTTTGTGGCTACGGGGCCCGGTGTCACAGAGATGGACGTCAACGAGCTGCAGGCGTTCCTGCAGAAAAAAGTGCGAGATCACCAGCTGATCGTCTCAGCCGGAGTGTACAGGCTGCCCAAAACTACTCAGTAGAGATGGACAGACAAAGTTGTTCTAGTTGGATTGTTTTTCATTCACAATAAACTGCTGAATTGTTTATATTGTATTTTGAGGTCTTTTATTTACCACTGCACACATACTCTATTACTAATTTAACTCTTTAAACACATAGGCCTGGGGGAAATCTATACAAAATCCACAAGTTCTCAAATGCTATCCTATTAAAAAGTATTAAAAAAAAATAGATATCATGCTGGTCAAACGATTGCTTTGTTACATCCAGTGGCTGCATTATAACAGGGAATCATGCAGCTGTGAAGTGACCGATGGATCCATATCACAATAAATGACATGCATTATAGGTTATAGTGTTAAATGAGTATTATAGATATTAATGGCACTGGCTTTGCACCAGTGTGATCTTCAGAGCCTGAGATTTTTTTCCTCAGGCATTTTTGCCGACTTTGAACCTCTAGTTCCAGGTTCAAATGATTCCTCAGCAATTAAAAAAATGATGAATTTATGCATTATTTCTTTTTGAGATACGGTGAAGCTTTGTACTTATTTACAACACTGATTTACATCTCTGTTTGTGCAATTTTTATTTATTGAGTTTCATGCTTTGTCTAATTTCATTCATTTCTTTTTTCTTTTTTTTTTTTTGCATCGCTTATGATGAAAAAAACGTGTGAAATATTCATTCGATTCAAGTCAGTATGGTTAAACTTCACGTGACCGGAAGAGGGCGCAGTTGTCGTGGCTATAACGCGTTATTTACATGACGTGTAGGGGCCGTGCAGTGTGAGACGAAGACTGCACACATTTTAACTTGGTTACTTGGATGAATAGCATCACAGAGACCAGTCAGAGGAAGAGGAGCAAGCAGCAAGCAGCAAGCATCAAAAACCACAACCCAACTTTTTTTAAGGACCTCCATCCATCTCCTCATTGTGCACAAGATAGATTCTGATTGCATATGATTTCTTAAGGAAACGCGCAAACCTTTTACTTGGGATTTGTTTACGCACCTTGGACTTCTGGTTGGATTCGCATGTTTTTTCCCAGAGCTCGAATGGGACATAAAACGCATCTCGTGCGCTGTTTACTTGTGTTATGTATCTGCTGCGTCCTGACTTGGTGCAGAACGGATGCAGGGAATAACATCACTGTGGCCGTGTTGCTCCCGGACAACGTGAAGTACCCGTGGGCATCTCCGCGCGTGCTGCCTGCGATACGCATGGCGAGGGAGAACATCCTGAACAGCGGACTGCTCGGGTCACGTGGGATAAACCTGCTGAACTTCAGCGTGGAAGATTCCACGGGTTCGTGCTCAGAAAACAAAGCGCAGATCATCGCCGTGGACACAAAACTCTACCACAAACCGGACGCGTTCATAGGACCGGGCTGCGTGTATTCCGTGGCTTCAGTAGGGAGGTTCACATCCCACTGGAAGCTTCCGCTCATCACCGCCGGAGGACTCGCTTACGGTTTCGATGACACAAACGAGTTCACTACAATCTTCCGCACCGGACCCACCACCACCAAGCTGGGAGACTTCGTTAACGCGCTGCACACGCAGTTTAACTGGACGCGGCGCGCCGTAATGATCTTCCACGACTTAAAGCAGGACGATCGGCCGCACTTCTTCCTCTCTGAAGGCATTTTCATCAGCCTGCGCAACGAAAACATCACCGTGGAAGCTTTTCCCTATGATGAAGTTGAAGTTAGCTCCAATTATAAAGACATCGTCACATCTGTCAAAGAGAACGGAAGAAGTAAGTTCAACCTGTTTATTGTTGCTGTTTAACACGTTCCTTCTCAACAGAAAAAGCTCCTAAGCTGTCGAGGTGCATTCAGAAGAAAGGGAACTGAACTGAAGTGCACTTACACAAACTGTTCTAATGCATGGAAACATTACATTTACACCTTTAGTATCTGTTTAACTTTTACCAGAAACACTATATTCACATTTCCAGGTCAATGATACACCTAAAAGGTACAACATATGTCTACCAGTGTCCACCCCAGCAACATGGAAAGCTGCACATTATACTCCTTTTTAAGAGTTTATTTAAAAAAGATGATAATTTCATGCTGTCACTGTTCAGACCTTAATAGTAACTAATATAAATTAATTGGAATCATTAGCACGTGAAAGGCAAATCCGAAATCACTAATTATAGCCCTCAGACATACAAAATAAACTTTTTATACCTTTCCTGGTCACTGATCTGGTCACTTTAAAGGTGCACCTTGTTTCAGTGACTGTGGCATATGTTTAAAAATTGGCCATACAGCTTCAGGACCTCTCTGGCTCCTTTCAGTGTAAAGATACTTTAAAGATACGCTATTCACCTTTTTCAGGGAAAAAGATACACACATACATTACAAGGTACAAGACATTAGAATTTTGAAGGCGGATGCAATGCTACTTAATTCATTTATTTTAGTCAAATTCTGATTTATGGCACCATGGAAATGTTTTCAATAACGTTTCTAAAGAAACATGAAAAGAGGAAAAACAGAGGGAAAAGGGAAATAATTTGTATCTTGGCTTGTCTTTATCTTTTGTACCAAAATGCTGCTTTAACCTGGAAATGTGGACATAATGTAGCTATAAGAAACAGATTTACAGTAAAGTTTTAAAGATACACTACAAGCACTTTTTTTAATTCATGAAATTACATAATAAAGGTACTAAAGGTACCAATGTGCTCATGCTTAATGGAAAACTCCATTGACAAATGCAGGCTGCATTATTTATGTATTTATTTATTTTCACAGTGGTCTTTTTTTCTCTCTCTAAGAGTGCATCCTAAGATCTTATGTCTTCAGTAATTCCTGTTTTTTCAGTTTTTCCATTAAAATATCTGATGCCATGTTTTACTTTCTCCAGGCAAAGATACAGAAACAAATTTTGCTTTAATGGTAAAACGTAATCAGGAAGGAATATAGTTTACACTCATTACTATAAGCAGTAAGTCCATTACATCATCATTAATACGATCATCATTATGCCACTTTACATTTCAATCAAATTTTAATACCAGATCTTATTCTCGTGTGCTTAACCTCGTCTCACGTCAGTCTTTTATACCTTCATTTCCTGATAAAGTGAATTTAATGCAGTGTTTGAGCTTATTTAAAGTACAACAGCTGTCCTTCATGATGTATTCATTTTCCTACGTAATAATAAAGGTACAAAATACATATCCTCGAGGTTCAACTGTAAAACTTTCTAAAAAGTGATGGTTTTGAGAGCATTACTCAGACATACAGTACACACATTTCTGTATATATTTCTCCCACTCACTGTCTCATCTCTTCACTTAATTCAATCAAATTAAACCACAATGAGGCATTGTTTTTGAAGCCATCAGGATTTTGGTGCCGTTCCACCACTTGCGTCCCTCAGGAGTGTATTTTTGGTAACGGTTTACAGATACGAGTTGCAGCGTAGGATACGAGTGATTCATTATTTTCAGTGAAATTTAATGTAATTAAAGTGAATTCTCTTTACACATACAGTATATTTACATCCGTTAGAGCAGTAGAGTTATACATAATCCTTTGTGCACTACATGATAACATTTTGCTCAGCTGATCTCTTTTTATTTGTTGTGACGCAACTCTTTTTATTTGTTGTGACATATTTCACCGTATATAAAAATTTGAAACTGAAAATCAGAATGAATAAGAATAAATAGCAGGTAAAAAACAGCCTGAAGCATAATCATTTATTTAATCAGATTAATTGCTTTGTTATATATTTTTAAAGAATAGATTTCACTGAAAGCCTTAAATTAAAAACCTTTTAAATTCCATATTAATTCATGTTTAGTAACAAGTAGCATAAATAACACGATACCTGACTGAAATCTGTATCTATACATTCTTAGTACCATAAACGTTCTTAATATTAATATTCTCCTGAAGTGGGCGTGTTCTTGTCGACTGATGTTCTCACGATGTTCCTCAACATTATCTACATCACTCGACTTCATAACTGATCTCATGTTGAGATGTGGGCAGGGAATGTCTTTTTGTTTGTTTAACCAATCTAATAGCCTGATTTAAGCTTCATATTTAACAGCTTATGCATGCAGCTTCATGCATCTTACTCTATATTGTTCATACTGAATAATTGGTTCATTATATACAGTTACATCACTATTAATAAGGCAGGCATATTTTACTATTTTAACTTTTACATTTATTTATTTAGTATTTATTCTATATAAAGACAAAAGTAAGAACACTCCCTGACAGACAGATCTCTTTACATTTGGGAGAACTTTGAATGTTTTTTTTTTTACCTAAGGATGCCAGATATTCATCAGATTCCCCCGATCTCCTTCAAAACTGTCTAGTTCTACATGTAGAAGCCATTAGAGGCTTCATGCTCAAGCCAGCATCAGAGAGTGTTTCAAGTAGAACCTTTTTACAACAATAAGAACACTGATGAAGAACCCTTGAAGAACCCAGTGTTTCTATGAGTGCTTTCAGAAATAAAATATTATTTTAAAACAATATAATGCAATTCTGCATTTATGAGTCTGTTGTGTTATATGCAGACATTTGCATTGCACATTCAACGTCCTCTGTACAGATTTGTATTTGGAAATAAATAAATAACGGTAGGAGGTAGAAGTCTATGAAATGTGTAGATGTGAGTGTGTGTGGTGCAAATAGATCCGAACATTCAGTTATGGTGTTTTTTGGTGTTCAGTTCTCTATTGGCTGTGGGGTAGAAACTGTTCCTGAGTCTGTTCGTGCGTGATATGATGGACCTGAAGTGTCTGTCAGATGGTAGAAGGTTGAATAGATGGTGTCCAGGGTGAGTTGAGGCTTTCGGTGTATTGTTTGCTCTGCTGTGGCAGCGAGAGCTGAATGGATCTACCAGGAAGGTTGTGAGCAGCCAATGATTTTTTTTTTGGGAGGTGTTGATAATCCTCTAAGCCTTAGAGTCTAAGGAGCCACTGCACGATTCCACCACTGACGGTTCCCATAATCCTCATGAGATTTTCCAGTGTTACCGGTTTACATTAATTCTACGTTAGTTGATCACGCTCACTCTACATCCTTCAGTGTCATTCATAGTAATGAGAAACTTGTTTAAATGAAGTTTAGCATAAGCAATCACAAGAAATCACAATATTTCATGATATTAATCACGGGATATTTTTTAAAAACTTTTTTATGCTTTCTTGTGTCACTCTTAAAGTTCATAAGACAAAATTATTTGTCATTTATTACCACCAAGATGAAAAGTTACAGCTTTATGGTTAGTGTTACAAATCGCTTGACACTGGAGACTCCTTCCTTTAAATAAATCAAAAAATCTTATATTTATTATATCTTATAGAATGACGTTTTTTGTTTTCATTTACATTTACGTTTATGGGAATTAGCAGACATCCTTATGCAGAGCAACGTACAAAGGTGCTTTTAAGGCTGTATCAGTGAATACATGAATACATGACTTAGTATACCATCAACTCTGTTTAGGGTTTTATTTTTAATAAATCCTAGTTTATGTATCTCAGGAAGAGGTAGGACGTTGTTTGAAGATAGCAAGTGACTCATCTGTTCGGACATCTACAGGAAGTTCATTCCAATACCTCGGTGCCAGAACTGAAAAGAGTCTTGTGGGACCATTCGAGCAGTGCTGGTAGATTTACTGTAGTATTGCACTGCTTTACTGTCACTGCGGTTTAGTTGTTACTATAGAAACGATAACCTATTAGACCGAGTGCATTGAGTGGAATCTGTGATTTGATTTACAGCTGTCGGTACTTTGTGTCGGAGTTGCTGTTATTAAATGAATCAACCTTCTGAGCAGTCGAGAAGGCAACAGTGAAGCAACGCTTTGGTGTAATGTACTTGAAGATGAAAGCTCCTTGTCTAGGGTGCAAGGTCAAAATATTAATTACAGTGTACACGATTGCTCTCAGTCGCAGGAGCGTTTGATCAGACAGGTTAATAACGAACGGGAAAGGATTGGTCGCATTATATAAAGAACTTAATTTGTTTGGTAGCGATGCTGGTGTGGTGTGTAGGCATGATCTGTTCTCACTGCCATGGCAACCTGCATCCATGTCAACCACTTATATAGCATTCTTGTTTAACGTAAGATCAGCATCATCATCGGCTATGTCTCGTCCGCTCTGTCTTTCTCTGACTCTCTCTTTCTCTATCTCCCCCCCACCCTCTCTCCCACTTTCTCAGTCTTTTCTTTATCTCCCGCTGTCTTCCTCTAGCTCCCTCTCTCTCTCCCTCTCTCTCTCGCGCTCTCTCTTTCGCACTCTCTCTCTCGCTCTCTCTCTCTCATGGTCATTTCTGAACAATTCTCGTTGGAAATCTTGCAGAAATAAATTGTCTTTCTGACGTTGTTAGCTTCCAGGGAAAAGGGGATGAAAAGCATGTTTTTCAAAAGCCTACACTGATATGTCTATTTTTATCCTGAGAAATCTTCTGCTGGTCCTGTTGCAGCCTGCTCCTTATTACCAGTGCAAAGGCCAGTATCTCTTCATGTGTCAACTAAGAAAAGATCATTGTCTATTACTGCAGAAATCTTTTTTTTATTACACTGAACACCAACGTTGAATAGTTAATTGTAGCATTTCCCATGATGTGTAGGTATTTTCAAGATTGCCAGCATTCAGATCACAAAAATGTCTTCAATCCATTTGCTAAAACAACATCGGCATAAAATATAACAGAAATTCGGGTTTTGTTTTTGTGTTTATTTTTTTCTATTTTTTTTTTTTTTACCCCTTTCTTTCTCTTTCTCTTTTCACTCCCATCGAAGCACTAAATAAGGATCTCTAGTCTTTGTAAATGCCAAAACATACACAATTAGCACAGCAGCAAGAGCATTGATAGTATCACCGCAAAGTGGTTGATAATATTTAGTCAAGCGCTGAGTTGTGTTTCATAACAGCCGCTTTGTGCAATGATTACTCAGGCTTTTAACTTGTCCTGTTAGGAATCATGAACATTTAAAAGGAGTTTTTTTTTTTAAGGCTAATTGCTTACAGTTGTTGTAACGTTAAGTTCACTTTCTGCTCCCTCACTGGAACGATTAGCATAACAAATCCTGAGGTAATGACTAGCAAGTGAAGAAAATGTTTAAAAGTATTTTGTGTGTGTGTGTTTGTATGTGTGTCTTTGTTTATATGTGTTGGTATAAATCTAGTTTACGTTTAGTGTTTAGCTTTTAGCTTTTAGCTTGAATACAGTTTATTAACTAAAGAATTTTCAGGGTTACTCAAAAGATTTATGCAGAAATGAGTTTTAACAACAAAGGCGTTAGTGTGTTTGTTTTCCCAAAGTTTCTTTCAAGTTCTAATTTAAATTTTATTGGTCATACATAATAATATACAGTATGACATGCAGTGAAATTTGCAGCTTTTTACGACTATCCGTGTTACAAAAATTGTAAAAATAAATTAAACTGAAATAAATTAAAATGAAATTAGCTGTACAATACAGATGTATTAGACAAAATATTAAAAACATTACCGCTATGACAATAATACAGTACATACGTAGCAAGTATGACCTGAGAGTGAAAAATTAGTGTTTGAAAGTTTGCTCTCCTTACAAACACGTCGTAATTTCTTTTTCCGCACTTTACTTTTACGGCTTTAATCTTTTATAAACCATTTGACAGACTCTGAACACTGAGTTTCGCTTCATTTTTTGAGAGATAGATGTGGTAATATTTTGGCACAAACATTTTATAACTGTTTATTTTTTCATGTGAAAAAAAAAGACATATAGTTAATTTATTTCCAGTTAAAGCCATAGGAAGTGATCGACTTTGCCTTTCTGGGTGCATGAAAGGCCTCGAGTTTTATTTGTAAAGTGGGTTCTTCTGCTCGACTGAACTCAACTAAACAACACTGTACTGTTTGTAACGTTATTATACTAACTTCCACAACCACTCACTATTATACTAACTACACAACCACTATCTAACCAACAGATACACAAGTAAAACTGAGATATCTCTAGATATAAAACTAGAATATAGATTGAATTAAATTGAATCAAATCGGCATATAAATGTTTTACACATATTTCTAGCACTGTCTATGTGTTTTCTGTCTACAGGCTTAGCAGAATCTTGCCCAACTTTAGTAAAGCTCACATTTAAAGTGAATGATCGTCCATCATTTTATCCATTTATCCATTCAAGTTACTCTCTGTTATTGTATGTTGTATCATTTCTCTAGCATTCCATTTATTTCTGTCGGTTGAAAAAAATGTGACGACATTTTATTGAGAAAAAGGAAAAGACAAAATGTTCTGTCCTGGAGACTCTGCAATTTGATTTCAAAAACTTATTTGAAATCTAATTACAATTGCAAAGAATTGTATCAATAATTACAGTTTTTATATAGAACGAGCGCTTTTGAATAAATCTGTGTTTTACAGACTGATGTTGAGTAAAAAATCAAGAACAAATCAAGTTTGAGAAACTCCAATATGAGGAAGTGTAGAGTAAATTATTTGAAAGTATATTTTGTACATAACTGTGTATGTTACAAATAAATGATGATTGAACATGTGAAAGTGATGTGGCATACGGCTAAGTACGGTGACCCATACTCAGAATTCGTTCTCTGCATTTAACCCATCCAAAGTACACACACACAGCAGTGAACACACACACATCTTGCTCAAGGGCACCTCAGTTGTGGCCGGCCCGAGACTCAAACCCACAACCTTAGGGTTAGGAGTCAAACTCTCTAACCATTAGGCCACAGCTTCCCATTGCTATCCTTAACTAAAAGAAGTTACGTAAGTTTTTTTCTTTTAGTGGACGTTTTCTCCGTAGCGATCACAAACCGTGTTGTACGTTTTGGGGTTCTGGGTTTCGCTCTAGAACTTCACAGTGAAATCTTGAATCTTGAATTAATTCAACACTAAGTTGATATTTCTATTCATAACCCAATTTTGCTCTCATTGTAACGTTGCATGTCTTGGGGTCACGGCGAGGTAACGACTGTCAGGACTTGTTCAGCTTTTCTGGTCTTGGCATTCCATTGATTTCTGTCTGCTGAAAACAGGCTTGACCCCAAGCGCATATTGTCACAGCTGTTTTTTTCTCACTTGATGTTTTTTTTACCTTTGAGAAACAATGACTCACTGCAATGGAAATGCTTCCAAATGTATATGATTGTTTGTGCAACTCTGGGTTGTTGTTTTTTTTAATCATATTTAAACTGAAAATTCCAACAATGCAATCTATAATGTTTTTTCTCCTTCATTGTATCGAATTAAACACAGCTAAAAATCATGCTACGTCAACACTGGGTTCAAGTTACAAAGGAAGACGAGCTCTCGGGAGGCAGCGCTGTATGAACGGTTTGCCTTTGAGAGAGCTTTCGAATGATTTTGAAAGCAAATGTCAAGTAGTTGAATAGGAGAAGGTGTGAAGTGAAGCTGTGTTTCTTAATTTCAGTGGGTGTGTATGTGGCTGCGTGCATGTCTGCATGTGCGTCCAACTGCACAGTCCAAGAATTCCATTAGGGAAAGAGTCTCACACACACACACACACACACACGGGCACAAACAATGAACCTCAGCTTTTAAGCCTGAATGGCACTGTGGGCATGTGTGTTTAATTGACAATAAGTGAACCATCTCCATTCATTCTTGCGAACGTTTACCTTGCCTTTCTTTGTGGATTTATCTTGGTGGACATCCAGGAGACAGCGGGACGGCTTGGCGTGAGTCAGCCTGCATAGACTGGAGGCTTTCGTGTTTGAGTGGTGGACTGGGGCCTGTTTTTTTTTTTTTTTTTTTTTTTTTTGTGCTAAAATTTGAGGAAATGGCTGCTAACTCGGAGCCCGGGCCAATAATGGAAATAATGTCTATATATTCGACAGCAGGGGAAAATACCAGTGTAGACACAAATATCTGTCTTGCTTATTCGTTTTGACTCAACATTGTCTCAGAAACCCATTGAGCTTTGTAACAAAACCTTTAAGTGTCAGAAGCTTGATGGTGATAATCCGTGTTAAGGTTATACTTAAAAGGTGCAGGGTTGTGATTTTAAATATTTATACAGGTGGTAATACAGTATGGTGATGAAAAGGGGTGTGTTTGAATGAATACATGTGCACATTTTCCTAAAGGAATGAAGTCTGTGTTTCATTCTGTTAGGGAACTATGCAGTGATCAACAGCTCTGGTTCTTTAGGCTGATAAAATGAAATTGTCCTGATTTTTAAATCTATAAACTGGGGATGCAAGAGAAAGAAAGGAGGAGTGAAAAGGATCAGACAAGATCAAATCAAATAAGATAAAAATTAAAATAGATAGAAAAGTATGTGAAAATGGGGAAGAAAGAAAGAAAGAAGAGAGAAAGAAAGGATGAAGAGAAAGAAATGGGTAGTTATCAAGAAAAAATACAGGGAAAACAGAAGGATTAGACAGAGGGAGAAACATGAATAAGAGAACAACGAAAGATAAAGAAAGGATAAAGAGAACGAAAGAAACGGGTAGGTACCAAGAACTAAAGAAATACTGGAAAAGTGAGTTAAAAGTGAATGAATCAAAACAGTAAATGAATAATTATATAAAAATTATAATTAATAAAGTAAATTAATCAAGACAGAGTAAAGGAAGAAAATGAATAAATGTTTTAGTGATCAAATGACTCATCTAAATGACTCACCTGAAAGACTCACCTAAAAGACTCACCTAAATGCTCGTTCGAAGCGAAAACACCTCATGGACATTTTGTGGCACAGTTCTTTATGCTGTTAAAAGTAAAATGTCCAGGTTTTTAAATCTGTAAACAAATTTTAATTGCTACTAAAAAGAAATAAAGCGCTGCAAAAGTTGTGTGTCCTCTCTGAACAGCGCTCTCTCATCTTCCCCCAGTCGTGTACATCTGCGGGCCTCTTCAGACCTTCTTTAAGATCATGCAAAACTTTGAGGAGGAGGTGAAGAACCCAGAAGATTACGCCATCTTCTACCTGGATGCGTTTGGTGAAAGCCTCACTGATTATATGCACCGGCCGTGGCAGAGCTCAGCTGAGCAGTGGAAGGATCCAGTTAAGCTTTTTCAGGTATTTCACAATCTCTATACATTTTAGTGACTGGTTGGAAAAACAGGAAATTATTTAGGAAAATTTGGAAAATTATATGCAAAACCATTTTAGTGTGTGTGTGTGTGTGTGTCTGTGTGTGTGTGTGTGTGTGTGTGTGTGTGTGTTTTGTCTCAATGCTATGATCAGCATTTTTCTTTAAGCAGTTAGGTGCAACACTGCAGTGAAGAGTGCAGATACTAAAAAAATAAAAAGAGGGAAAAGTAAAAAAGAAAGAAAGAAAGAGTTAAAGAGTACACAAATACAAGAAAAGCAAAAAATAGAGAAAGGAACAGAAATAATGTGAAATTGAAAGGGAGATAAATGAAAAGTGCAGAAAAAAAATGAGAACGAAAGAATTAGACAAAGAAAATGGGACTTTGAAGGTAAAGATAGACTGAGAATGCAAGAGGAAGAATGAAGGACTCAGACATTAATTTAAAAAAAGAAATAGAAAAGAAAGATAGAAAGAAAGAAGAAAGAAAGAAAAGATGAGAGAAATAAAATCTAAGAGAAAGATAGGAAAGGATAGTTTGCAAGAAAACTACAATACATGAGAAGTAAAAAAGAATGAATAGAGAAAAAAAGGAGATAAAGTAATGAGAAAAAGCAGAAGAAAGAAAGAAAAAGAGGATGAAGAGAAAGAAAGAAAGAAAGAACGAAAGATCAAACACAAGCTGAGAAAGAAACAATGACATTTTTGCATTTATTAATGAAATGCACTTTGTGTTTTTAACCCTTTTTTGTTCCCTGTAATGTTGTGGAAAGCCCACAAGGTCCTGATGTTAGTTCCTGTAATCTCTGCTGTGACTAATCAGATTTGAGAATTGCTTTTGTTTCTGTTTCTATAAACAGAGCATTGGCATGTTTTTTACTCAGTTGGACCATTTCCACAGTTCATTCACTGCAGTTCTTTTGGTTTAACTTTTTTTTTCCTTTTCTAGTCTGTATTCGTTATAACGTACCGGGAGCCGGACAATCCCGAGTACGTGGCTTTCCGCAGTGAGCTCCACAGGAGAACGACGGAGGACTTTAACATTGAGTTGGAGCCATCTTTGGTGAGTGCTCTTGATCTGTACGTTCTTTGGTGAATCAAAACAGCACTAAATAAACAACAAAGCAAACACGAGCGGCGCTTTGCGTTGACTTTTGCCCGGTAACCTTGGTGAAAGCAAGCAACTTAGGATAAAAGCAATCAATAAGGAGCGTAGTCATGTGAAGGCCGTTGGAGGTCCGCCGTGTTTTCTGTAGCACTCAGTGAAGCGTGCTGCTTTTTCTCCAGCCACCACATGAGCGTGCTGATCAGATATGACACCTACAAACCGTGGAAACAAGAGTTTGGCTTCCTTGTGTCAGCCTCATTTTCCGGAATCAGCTGTGCTCGGGGATAAATATAGCAGACAATGTGGCTGAAACCCAAGAACTGTTCATGCTGAAAATATGGCCTTCAAGGCATACAAATAAAAAAATGAAAAAACAAACCTAAAAAGTTGAGATTGAAGTTTATGAAGTTTCTGTATAACTTGACACCATGCTACCAGTCATTACTGTAGAACTGTAATACTTACAAAAGTGGAATGTAAGACTGATTTGTTGTTGTTGTGTATTTTTTTCCTGCCTCTTTCAGATGGATTTCATTGCTGGCTGTTTCCATGACGGCTTTATGCTCTACGCGAAGGCCCTGACTGAGGCTTTAACAGACGGAGTGTCTCAGAACGATGGTGCCGATGTCATTAAAAGGATGCAGAACCGCAGGATCTGGGGTGCGTCCTCTTTCGATTCCTCCTCACTGACTCTGCACATCGTATTTCAATCGAACGATTCTCATAACACACCACGGTCGGTGTATAGCAAAAGAGAGAGTGTGTAAGAGAGAGGACTGTGATTGAGATGTGAGAGCCTGTCCCAGCCAGCATTGGTAACTGTGCCGAAAATGTGTTTCTAATACACAAACCCATCTGCCGAAACTTGACATAGGAATAGAGTTGAAACATGAACTTTCTCTGACTTGCTTCGTGCCAAAAGCGTGCTGGAGCCAGGCAAAATAACGAGTGCAGGATCAGGCTGGAGAGATAGCTTACTGGCTGTATTTCCTGTCAGGAATCAGTATCTCAGAGGGGTAAATGTCCATTAAGGGAACAATTTAACTTTCCTGTGCCAGTTACTGATGTGTTTCACCTGTTTATTTGGACAAATGATCGCTTAACAGAACAGAATATGATCTAACTTGCTCTTTTGATTGCTGTATAACTATATAATAATAATAATAATAATAATAATAATAATAATAATAATAATAATATTCCAAAGATTATTCATTCAACCTACAGGATTTCTAAATCTTTTATATAAGGTTTACTGCAGTTCCTGAATAATAGCTTTATAATGGAAGAACTTTACCTGGTTTAGATATTGCTTGTATTGAAAACCTAAAACTGACAAGAGAATCCAATCCAACACATTTATTTTAATTCACTGCTCAGAATAAATTAACAATTTCCTCACTGATTTAATATATATCTGTGTTTCAGGAGTGACAGGGCTCATAAGCACGGATAAAAGCAACACCAGGTTCACAGACTTCAGCCTCTGGGCCATGACCGACCTGGAGACTGGACAGTATGGGGTGAGTTCAGCAAATAAATCTTTGTCCTTGTCCTTAATATTGATCAATGCATAATTTTTTTTTGGTCCAACATCAGCAGTGCATGTGGTTAAAAGATTGTGTTGCATATTAGAGCATTATTTTAAGACAACTGGGACAGTATAGTATAACTATTCCTGATTTTTATTAATACAGTTCTCATTAACACAGTGGTCCACATAAAATAGTGGTCGTTGAAGTTGAATTTTATTTCACATTCAGAAAAGAACTTTGTAAAACTTTTCCTTTTGCTACAAATAGACACGCACCAAATCACAAGCACAACCACAAAAGCACATAAACTCATACAGAAAGATTACTGAACATCACATGCTCTTTGGTTTAACTTTTGTGTCTATGCTTGTAGAGTTTTGTCTTTGTCTTTACAAGACGTGTAATTGGTTTTAATGTTGTGTCTTTGGTCTTAGATTTGTGTCTTTGGCCTTAGAGTTGTGTATTTGGTTCTCCAGTTGTGTCTATGCTTATAGAGTTGTGTCTTTGTCTTTACAAGTAGTGTAATTGATTTTACTGTTGTGTCTTTTGCCTTTGAGTTGTGTATTTGGCTCTCCAGTTGTGTCTATGCTTATAGAGTTGTGTCTTTGTCTTTACAAGTAGTGTAATTGATTTTACTGTTGTGTCTTTTGCCTTTGAGTTGTGTATTTGGCTCTCCAGTTGTGTCTATGCTTATAGAGTTGTGTCTTTGTCTTTACAAGTAGTGTAATTGATTTTACTGTTGTGTCTTTTGCCTTAGAGTTGTGTCTTTGGTTCTCCAGTTGTGTCTTTGTCTTTACAACAAGTGTAATTGGTTTTAATGTTGTGTCTTTGGTCTTAGAATTGTGTCTTTGGTCATAGAGTTGTGTCTTTTATTCTCCAGTTGTGTCTTTGCTTATAGAGTTGTGTCTTTGTCTTTACAAATAGTACATTCGGGTTTACTGTTGTTTCTTTGGTCTTAGAGTTGTGTCTTTGGTTCTCCGGTTGTGTCTTTAGTTTTACTGTTTTTTTTCCTGCCTATAAAACACAACAATAATACATATCACTGCTCAATTATAAAGTATGTTTTATAAAAAAAACTTCGGCTACTTCACACTCTTGACTTCACCTTGGAAGCTTTTCTTCATGTTGATGAAAACATTTGCCTTTTGCAGCGGGTGTTAAGCAGCTCATACGGTTCTTATTTGTCTTTTCTTATGGCTCGAATAAACGACGGAGTTTATTTACACCGCTAGTGATTAAACTTCTGCTAAATGTGTAGGTGTTCCTTTTTTATGGGTGTTTTCCTGAAGATAAACACGATTGTGAGCTCGAAGCACTAAAAAGCATCTGTAAACTATTAGTAATTTTGACTGACGACATTGGTCATTATTGTACTCAGTGTACTTTTTTATTAAGTCTATTGGTAAGAGTGTGAAAGACATGTCTGTATAGGCAGGGAAGAAAATCCAAGAGAACCTTCTTTAAAATAACAGGAATGCTCAATTTTTATTCTTGGACTGCAGCTTTCTAGACCAAATCTCTTTAACAGATCTGCTGCTCTCTGTGTATCCAACCTGAAACACAGGTATAGCAGTTGGCTATATTGTTAGATATTTTTTTCTTCCTCTGTGTATCCTGTTGCTATGGTAACGTTATATACCTTAAAGATTACCTTGTTTAATGTTATCCTTTAAACAAGGATCATCTACTAAGCGCATTCAACACTGAAGATGCAGCACAATGCTGGCTAATTCGGGTTTCAGTATAAAAGATCAGGCAGCGAATTCTCTAATGTCAGTTTTTATGTCGCATAAAGGTTTAAAATATGGTGGTAAATAAGCACTTAAAAATATTAAACTAGAATAAAAATAATAAGAATAAAATATTAAAATAGAAAAATATTCTATTGGGATTCTCATGGTGCTTTCTTTAATTGGGTGTTTAATTGGAATTCCATGTATTAAATGTGATTCTGGTGTGAGTTCATAGAACATGGGGTAATCAATTGGGTTATTCATTGGAATATGTATTTCTAAATGGGTTCTTGTATATTTATTTATTAGTAATTGGAATGTGGTATATTTATATAAGATTCCTATTGGATATTTATGGGTTAACCCTTAGAACATACATTTCCATTGGGTTTCTGTTGGATATTTGTGGGTCAGCCATTTGAAATATTGATTTCAAATTGGTTTCTATTGTATATGTCTGGCTTCCTCATTTGAATATATCTAATTTAGCTTGCTTATTGGTATAATTGGATTAGATGCTTATGGGTTTTTTTTTTAAATATGAGATCTATTTCCATTGAGTTCCTCTTAGATATTTATGGGTTACTTATTTCTGTGGCCTTATTTATTTTGCCGTATAAATCCTATGTGTTTTATAGGACTTTTATTTGGGTGCTTTATGTGAATCCAAGAGATCCTAGAGCTTAGGTTCCTTTAACGGCAAGCTATATACTGTAGAACAGGCTGTATACAATTACTCAGGGAGTCCAGTATGATTCCTAGGGGAAATGTCAGTAGTCAGACATGACTTCATGACTTTAGGGCAGTATGGTGTTCAGTGGGGGGGTTTGTGCCTCTTTATTCCTGGGATTCCTAAGCTTGAGCTACAGTACATTGTGTGTTGCTACATCTTCTTCCAGTGTCCGATTTGGGTTCCTCTCACTTATCCAAAACCGCCCTGTCAGTGGAAGTGTGAAGGTGTCACCACACACACACACACACACACACACACACACACACACACACACACACACACATATATATATGATTAAACATTCTTTAAACGAAATCTTCTCGAGATGCTACATTACGGTTCTTACGGCTCCATCTTGATCAAAAGCAGTGTGATTTTTGTATTGATCCTGATTATATAGCAAATATTCAGTAAAGGAATAATTCAGCCATATTTGAATTAAACAGCTGCCTTACAAACTAAAGTAAGCTCTTTTTCTACATAGGTTGTTGGTTACTATAATGGAACCCATAAGGACATTACGTGGTCAGCTACAGAAAAGATTCACTGGCCAAAGGGCTGCCCACCACTCGATGAGCCTCGATGTCTGGTCTCGTGTGAAGGTAAGGGGAAATGCATGATTTTATAAACAATGTCTTTTAATAATCTGCAGCATATGCAGGCATATTAGGAAGTAGACATAGAGTTAATGTTAGTCTAAAATTTGCAGGTGTGAGATATTACATTAAAAATGCTTTTTTTTCGTAGTTTTGTAGATCGAGATCGAATCACCTCATGGTTCAGCTCTTCTTGTGTAGTACTACAGACTGGTCTTAATAAACCTTTGGAGCAGATGTAACATTATTTAAAATCCCAAGGTTTTCATTTGTTATTTTGACTTTTTGTTTAACGGAATTTTGCAAGTGATTGAGAGTTTTCCCAATCCACCAAATTTTTGGCAGTTATGTAGACTGATATGTATGAGTCACTGAAACTGCTGTGGCAGTAATTCATATCTGACTGTTTGAGAAAATGTTAACTTTTCAGGCACGTAGTTCTAATTAGGGTTGAATTTTATTTTTTCGGTCCAAAAAAGTTAATAGTAATTTAGCAGTTTTTAGTAGTAGAGCATAAAACTTTTATTTACTTCACTTCACGTCTAAATATTAGCATTAGTGAGTTTATCATTAGTATATTGTTTATTACACATTTTTATTTACTGAACTGTGACATTTAGTCATAATTTTATAAACATAATTTTTAATAGACTAAAATGATTAATAGGTAAATAAACATATATTATTTAAAAATAAACATGAGAAAAAAGTACAAATTTGTAAATAAATTGTACTTATTTTTCATGATGTATAATAATATTATGTGTCAAAAGCAGAAAGAGGTCAAATATAAAACACATACATTAGTCTATAGAAATCCAAAGGAAATTATTTCATTGAATTTATAATCGCAACTGACGACGAGTCAAATGATTCAAATTGACTCGCAAGTAAAATAAGATTCAAATGATTTAAACTGAATTGTCTCACGCAGGTTTTCACTGAGTTGATGAAAGTAAATGTGTTTGCATGCTGATGTTGAACATTTTTCCGCTTTCTAAAGTCTGATAGATAGATTGAAGTGAAATATTGCTTTTATTTTCCAGACCAAATTCCTGTCCTCGGAATCGTTGCTGTGGGCTCCGGTCTCGCCCTCATCATTTTTGGAATGTCAAGCTTTCTCATTTACAGGTATGTTTTTGGCTCTGGACTTTAAACAGGTTTCTTTTCATTAAAAAATGAGAGAGAAAACAAAACAAAACAAAAAGAAAAAGATGGGAATCTCTAAAAAGATTTTAGGTGGAGGTCTTGTAGATCCCACGTTTTATAAGATTTATAGGATTATGTGGAGACAGAGAGAGTTTAAATAGTTCAGGGATGGAATGTATAAACACTAACAGTATTCTGGCAAAGAGAAAATACAGGATCTAATGTGCATCAGATCAGTTTCACATCATATCTGTCCAGCCTGGGTATTAATATGTGAATAAAATTGTTCACAAAATTTTTTTATTTATTTTCCCGATCAAACAAGTAGCTGTTAAAGAATCAGTGAAAACTACAAAAAAAAAAGCTTTATTGCATAAATGCATTTATGATTAAGTCTTGTCATCACTGAAGTGTAAATATTTAAATTCATGTTGTAATTTTAGGTTATAAATCAGAGTGTACTGTACACACACATGTACTGACTGTTTCAGGAGTTCACAATTATTGCTTAATTGCTTAATTATATGAGCTGATAATGATTAATCATATACAAATACATGAACAGGTTAGTGGTCATATTTTTTGGAGCTGTAACCTGGTTTTCTTGATAGAAACCAGTTGCAGTCGGGGGCCAAAATTTGCGCAACGTTTATAGACCAAAAGTCAGTGTATGGCTGTGAATGTGCGTTATAATATTAATTCTTATACAATAAGAGTAGGATATGGTAAATATGTCACAATGACAATTATTGTACAGTTATTTAATCATGATATGGTATTGATTTCAGCTGAATGACTGATGATGTTATACATTCAGTTTTTAGCGGTGAACCTCACTGCTAAAGGTTCTCTTCAGTTTTGCTTGTCTTACGTTTTTACTCCAAAACAAAAAAATGCGTGATTGTGAGTTGGTTGTTTCGTCCAGACAAAATCCATTACGCTAAAGACGGATAATTAGGACTGAGATGACGCTGATAAGTCAATGGTGTGAGGTGAAGTTGTGCAGGAAAGCAATGTGAGCGGTTTAATGGTGCGAGAGGGGGCTATTCGGAGGAGGAGGAGGAGTTGGAGCACTGAAGGTATTCACATATGGGATTCATGAAACAATAATTCCAGTGTGGAATGCTTCCTTTTTCACTGAGACCTGCTAATAGCATTAAAATAAGTAACTTTAAATAGAATAAAAGAGTGCCATGTGTCTTTATAGGTAGTGTGTTCTATACTGTGTTCTATATCTATATCTGTGAATGGAATAAGCTTTATGGAGACTCGTGGATTGATTCCGCATTTTATTTTTATCAGAAAATTCTTTAACCTCTTAACCACAAAATACTTCATAATTACAAAACTTTTTTTTATATAATAAATATTACTAGTTGCTCAATATTGGGAACACGTTAATAAACTTTAACACATTTTTATTCTGCAATAAAATCATTTTTAGTTCTTAGTGAGATAAATAAAGCTCTCAGCACCAATATCTGCTCTGTTAGCTAATGATCCAGCAGAATCCTTTCCATTGTATTCACTAAAAAGGTTTACTGTCTCAATAATAATAATAATAATAATAATAATAATAATAATAATAATAATAATTGGGATTTTAATTTGATAAACCCACAAATAAATTCTATTTGGAATCTCAAAGGTCTCAAGGTTTTTTTTTTGTTTTTTTACTATTAAACCCCTGCCAAGGTTTTTCCCTTCTTCAAGCCTAGAAAAACAAATAATGTTGGGTCTTTTGGGGCAGACCAGGGTGGCTCGAAGGGGAGTTTAAAAAACCCAGTCGAAATGCAAACGCTGCAATATCCCAGCCTCGACATCTGGAAGTGTTTTGCACCTTTTAGATTGGAATGTGTGAGCTTTGCTCTTTTCTCTCCATCTCTTTTCACTCATTCTCTCTCTTTCTGCACTGAACAACAAACCCATCTCTTTTTGAATTCCTACCAAGGTGATGTTCGTTTAATGTCAGGATGAGTGATTTGGGTTTTGCCTGATGCCAGAGCGAGTGACTCCAGATGTGTCGATCCATTTGGAAAGTGTCCACATGTTTATGCACATGGTTGGAGAGGACGTCCAAGTTTGCTTATAGTCAAAACTAACAGTTTGTAAAAGCCGAGAAATGTAGTGACCTTAAAATGACTCTTTCTCCTCTCATCCTTTAAAAATGTCCTGTTTTTAGTTTCTAGACTGTATTCTGTATATTATACAGCTGTGAAAAAATTTTATTTGTGTTTTGATCTACAGATTTCTTTGTCCCCAATTTGTTTTGACGATTTTTTAAAAAACCTTTAAACATTTGTCTTAAATGGAATCGGTTCTATTCAAGAATGAGTCTAAAAATGTGAACTTTGTCCCTCACAACCTCTGTAATAAATCAGAAAACAATGACATACACGTAACAACCACGTTACTAGGACTTTCTCTACACCTGCTCAATCATCCAGTCAGTCAATCAAATCATGCTCTACATACATGTCCAGAATTGACTTCATTTAATCTTCATGGTCATAACAAACACCAGAATTGGACTGAATGGTTTGCCAGTGCTAGACTACTGATCTCCTATGACTTTCAAACACAACAGTTTTTAGAGTTGGTGCCAAAACATTAGTTCGGGTCAGTTCTTTGTGCAGAATAATAATAGCCAGACTGTCTTGAGCTGACAATAAGTCAAATAACAACTCTTTACATTCATGTTGAACAGAAAAGCAGAAAAGGAAATCTAAGGCTACACTGGGCACAGACTCAATGGATGATTAAAGATTAGAAAAGATTAGGTGATATTTGTCCAATCTAAAACAGCCTAGTTCTGGTGTATATGTGCCCAATGTAGAGTGTGTATTGTTCTCCAGAGGTGTCAGATCTTATCAGGTAAGGGCTGGTGTGACTGCAGGGTTTCATTCCAATCAAGCAGAAGCTACATCTGAGTCTATAGCAAGCCAAGATCTACTGATTAATCAGGTGGAAACAGGTGTGACTCCTGCATGTATGAAAACCTGCACCCACACTGGCTCTTTGTGGATAAGATCAGACACCCTGACATAATAGAAAGTCATTATTTAAAAAAACAGTTTTTCTAAACAGTTCTTTCAATCTAATGCCAATCTCTGCTCTACTATAATCTGCATGCTAGTTAACGTGACTGAATGGCAACAGCAGTTATCTCTTACCATTTCCTAAATCATTAATGATTAGTTTATGACAATAAATAAAGCAATTGAAAGTATAATCTTGCGAGGATTTTCATGTGACTAATGCAGGAGACTCGGGACATATGAAACACGTCTATTTTGAAGTAGACAGAGTGTACTTTTCTGTCAGTTCGGCTTTAAACATCCTGTTTTCGTCACCGAATTTTGTTTAAACAAGCCATGCATTTACTTTGCGACTCAAACTAGACCAGAGAAGGTAAATAAAATAAAATAAAAATGATATCTGTGAAAACTCTCCTCTTTTTGACAGACTGAATTCAAATAAATAAATAATGCATGAGAGAGGATCGGCTGCAGGAACAGAGCTGGTTTGCGTTTATTTTGTATTTTTTTCATATGTTCTACAGCGTTTTTTTCAGTGCTCGGTCTGGTCTGCTGAAATACCCTGAAGATCCCTGTGCTAATTCATCATGACCATATTTATACATAACAGTACTTTGTATTTACTGTTCCCATTAAAAAACTCCCCTATATATATATATATATATATATATATATATATATATATATATATATATATATATATATATATATATATATATATATGTATGTATATATATATGTATATATATATACATATATATATACATACATACATATATATATATATATATATATATATATATATATATATATATATATATATATATATATATATATATACGTATATATATATATATATATATATATATATATATATATATATATATATATATATATATATATATATATATCAAAAGAGACCCAGGTTTTCTGTGGGAAAACCACAAACCTGGCACCACCGGTTGTGACTTCAAATCCCAAAAGAAACATAGCTGGACCTACACGCAGATCCTTTACCTCTCGACTTGCCTCAATTCTGAGATGTTTGGATAAAATGACCTGTCAGTAGAACAATAGCAGATGGAGCTTTGATTTGAGTGTGTTGCACTCTTCAGGAAGCTGAAGTTGGAGAAGGAGCTGGCTGGAATGCTTTGGAGGATTCGATGGGAGGAACTGCAGTTTGAAAGCCCCAACAAATACCACAGGCGCGCTGGCAGCCGACTCACTCTTTCCCAGGTATCTTTCATTCCACTCCGTTATCCTCATATCTTGTGGGAGGTTTTGTCCTGATTCCTTTCCCAGCTGGACTCAGCCTGTGTCCATGCCTTCCATTTTAACAACTTTCTGACTCCTGGTTTTATAACTACTATAAGTATGGCTAACAACTTATTCCAAGTTTGTCCACACGACACTTTTTTTTGGAACTTGGCTGCTGTCAGAACTGCTTAAAAAGTCCCATTTTTTTTCAAATTTACAACCCTCGTTTAAAATGATAAACATAGCTTTTTTTCGTCAACGCGCCAGCCAATTTAGCAGCTAACATCCAACCGTCATAAGCTCTACTGTACACACGGTCATTTTTAAAACTCCTGAGACGCCTGAGTCATGACTGGCTGTCTCGTTCTCAATAGTTTTGTTGTATGCTAAAATGACTCACTGATTCTGACATTAGTATGATTGCTTAATGATCCAAAATAGCTTTAATGCTTTCTAAACTCTCTGTAGGTTTCGGAAACGCTTAATGTCTACTTTTTCTGTGTAGTAGCGTGCACACACACACACACGCACACAAACACATACATACACACACACACAGTGAGTTTCATTACAGAAGTTGGGCGTATATACATATATAGTGCATATGTTTTCAATGAATTTTCCAGGCTCTAATAATGATATTGGCCCTGCTTCCCAATCTATCCTACCTCGTGTTACTGAACGTGTTAGCCAGTCCATGTTAGATTTAAGGGTGACTATTTGTTTGTCTGTTTCTCTTTGGAAACTTGTGCCATATTTTATATTCTATAACTGCTGTGTTCAAATGCAGCTTATTTGTCAAGAATGTGTGATGCACTAAAATTAAAATTCACAGCAGAAACCAAGTGTAGGATTTTTCAAAAAGATTGTTAATTAGCTCATTTTACTGACGCATAAAATTGAATAATTACATTTGTTTTTCTAATGCTTTAAAAAATAAATAAATAAATAAATTTCATAAAATATATGCATATGATTTGCATGTTGAACAGGATGTCATGCTTCCTGGTGGTCTATAAAACCTGTAACTTTTTTGTGCTGAAAGTGTTTGCATTTTTACTCTTTCCAACCAAAAATTTTCATGAATGTCATAGCTTTTGGTGCCCAAAGTGTTGGTATTATATTCGATATAAGAAAATTAGAAAATTTCTTCTCTTGAAGCGCTGGGTAAACCCTTTAAAGTTTCCATGTTGAGTCTTAAAGGTCATTTAACTGTTTTTCTGGCTGTCAGAATAAAATATGAGTAGACTATATAGCCAAAGGTTTGTGGATGTCTGACCATCACATCCTTTCCAGATTGATTCCCTTATTACTGTTGTAATTGCTGTGCTTTTTAGGGAAGGCTTTCTGCTAGATGTAGAATGTTCTCAAGTTCTTCACTCCAACCATGTCATAATGGAACAGGCTATGTGCACATCGGCATTGTCATGCTGGAATAACCCCAGTTTGATGATGAAGCATAAATGGGCATGATGGTCAGGGGTATTACAAATCTTTGGTCATCTAGTGTAATGATGGATAACAATACACTCTGTAGATTCTGACCAACTCCACAAATTCTCACATGATCTTCTCCAGTATGATGCTGTGAATATACACGCTGTTGGTTTTTTCTGAGGCTGAATCAGTTCTTCGTTTTTATTTACTGTAGATGTCTATGTACTGTTTTTATGTACTGTAGATGTTTGATTGGATGCTAAAACTGTCTCCTGTGTGCTCTTTTCAGAGGGGTTCTAGCTACGGCTCCTTGATCACGGCGCATGGAAAACATCAGCTGTTTGCAAAAACAGGCTATTTTAAGGTGAGGCTTGAGTTCTTCTGACATTTTCCTTACCTCCACATTTCTAAACACCCACACACATGCATACTCACTGAAGGAAGAGAGAGAGACACACAGAGAGAGAGAGAGAGAGAGCGAGAGAGAAAGGTAGAAATTCAGGTGGTAGAGAGAATGAGAGAACGGTAGAGAGGGAGGGGGTAGAGATAGAGTGAGAGAATGGTATAGAGGGAGGGGGTAGAGAGAGAGTGAGAGAATGGGAAAGAGAGAGAGAGAGCGAGAGAGACTGTATTCCTCTGTGATCACATTATGTTGCGCAATAGCTGTGTGTTGGCTCGACTGTTAACGTCTCTGTGCTTGTTGTGCTAAATTAATTGGATTTGTGATGTCAGAACACCATCCGTAACAGAGAGGAGCCCTCAGGGTGCATGTGTATTTACTCACAAGCAATTTGAGACCATTTTCAGAGGTGGAACAATTGCACTTCTGTTAACAGTTCTGTTCATTCCAGTTACATCATGCATACAATAAACACTATGTAAGACTTGCACACCTTCACTTTAATGAATGTCCAGCGCTCGTTCCCAGACCAATGTTCCTTCATTATCACATGTAACAAAAAGTGACAAAGGATCGAGTTTAAAGGCATAATATAATATTATTTACTTTTGGATGTTCTATAAATATTTTGTAATAACTGTTTAAATCTGTCAGGGTTATAGAGTGTGAGGTTGAAGGCAAAGCTTTGTGACTTTATGTTCTTGTCATGTTTTTGAATTTCATTTTGAACTTCTTGGAGTATTATAGAGATAAACATTTATTTTTTCTATGGGGATGAAAACTTTGGCACTCACTGGGTAATATGGGGGGTTTCACTGACAAAGTTACTTTCAGCTGTCTGTTGTCTGAGACACAGTGATTCTTATTTCAATGCGAAGGTGTTTACATTCGAACTCTGAAGCTGTGACTTCTCTGGCCGACGTTGTAATTTGTGCTGAAAAAAAAGTTTCAATATTTTTTGCTGCTGAGTGAAAACAGCTTTCACGTCTGCTTTGCCTTTAGTGTAATTGGGAAAAATTGGGAAACAATATTTATCGTCAGGAATCCACCATGATTTTTGAATGAGAAATATAACACAGCTTGATTTTGTCTTTTATGCCACATGGATACTAACACGGTTTGTCTTCCTCTCACAGGGAAACCTGGTGGCAATCAAGCACGTGAACAAGAGGATCGAGTTGACAAGACAAGTGCTGTTTGAACTGAAGCATGTAAGGCAAGAGGTTTGTTTATTCGGGGTGTGAGTGTGTGTGAGTGTGTGTGAGCGTGTGTAAGCATGTGTTTGCACATGTGTGCATGTGTGTGCGCGTGTATGTGTGTGCGTTTGAGTGTGCATAAAGTGTGTGTTATCCTGCTGTTTATGACTACTCAGTAACCTCAGTGCCCTGTGTGGTAAAAAACACATTCCCCTTTCACATCCACATTATGAGGTGTGTGTGTGTGTGTGTGTGTGTGTGTGTGTGTGTGTGTGTGTGTGTGTGTGTGTGTGTGTGTGTGTGTGAGTGTGTGTGTGAGTGTGTGTGGTGGGGGAAGTTGTTGGAGAAAGAGGTGGAGAGCAGCCTGAGGCCGTGGAAAAAAGGGGGAGCAATGCTGGACACTGTGTTTCAAAGAGCTGAAAAATGGCCAGCAGTGTCTGTGAAAGCATTGGAAAATGGCCTTAAGTTAAAAAAAAAAAAAAGAAAACGCAATTTCCCAGCAATCTGCTCCAGAGACAACATGCGACTACATCAGCATGTGAAGCTCCCAAATCAACAAATTCACAAGTGTAATGCATATCCTTCACTGTCCACCATCTGTATCTTATCTTAGTCTTTCGTAACACAGATACATCGTCACTGCTGCCTTGTGAACGCAGCTCCTTTTGAGGATTCTGTGTGTGTGTGTCTGTGTCTCCAAGTGGGGTCTAGTGACCCCATCTGTGGCAGCCTGTGAAGCTATTTATTTATTTATTTATTTATTTATTTAAGGTAAAACATTCAGGAACGAAAAACAGTAGCTTAAACAAACAAACAAACAAACAAACAAATAAATAAATAATAGAATAGAATAGAATAGAATAGAATAGAATAGAATCGTACATGGTTATCTAATGTGCCTAATATTTGAAATGTTGGACTGTGTTTATAAACTAAATGAGTACAGCAATCTTGAAGGGGTCCAAGGACATTATTTTATATTGCTCTCACCAATACGCACTCCAACATCTTCAGGATGTTACACATAGTGAGTTACTACACAGGTGTGACTCTTGTAGTTTAGCTCCTCACCAGGGAGGTGATTATGTAGGTCAAAGGCTATGCTAACTGGCCTTAGCCTGGGGACATTGAAGGGATGCTTTCACTCAGGTCACCTTTGAAAACACAGGGTTTAGAGGTTACTGGGATCATAGCAGCTGAGAATATAAAGCAGTTTGGGGATACTATTTTTATGCTCTTTTCTTGCTCTTTTGAGATTGTCCTAATGTGAAGTGGCACAACACACTAATCATAGCTCTCTCAAAAAGAAATAACAGAAAATGCTTTCTACATGTTGGTTTTAGATGAGGGATGTCCAGTTCAACCATCTCACCAGGTTTATTGGTGCTTGTATCGACCCTCCAAATGTCTGCATTGTGACTGAGTATTGCCCACGGGGAAGCCTACAGGTAAACACCTGCTTTCTTTACACTTTTCTAGACGTTTTAGATATTTGTATGTGCATGTTCATGTCATTAGCAAGATGCTAGAATTACACAGACAATTGTGATTGTTGTTCTGAACATAATTGGATAAAAACATCTGTTCTTGGGTGTTATGATGCTTTTGTGGGTTCGTATGATATTTATAGTTGATGTTAGATATAGCACACCTGCACACCTGACAGGATTTCTGACAGGATCACATCTATATACGTGATTATTTTCAAAGCTAGCCTACAGAGTGAAAGCAGTAATAACAGTGAAAGGTCCTGCATTTGTTAATATTACCTAAAGTCCTGTCAGAAATTATGTCAGCTAAGCTATTTATTAGCAGTGAGGATTATGAACATTTAGGAGTATATATGTGTTATGGATATGTTCCTTCATTAATTAATATGAACTAGAATCCTGTCAGATGAGTTATCTGGCTATTATTAAGTTAAAGATTAAGTTACAAATCCTGTCAGGTTAGCAAGTGTTGAGTAGCATTAGCAATACATGCTGACATTTGTAATAATGACTTCAATCCTGCCAGATTAGCTATGTGGCTAATATATTTTGTGGAATGTATGTACAGTTATGAATATCAGTGACTTTCTTTTTGCTGTGTGAAGACTTGTATGTAGACCTTGTTGGTTCATTGTATACTTTTCATTCATTTCATACAATTCATTTTCTGACACTTTCATTTAACAAACTTACTGTAGCTTTAAATTAAGGACCTAAATGACTCAATGCTTTTGGTTTGGATGTCTAAGGTGTTGATTTCTGTTTTGTTCTTGCAGGACATTTTGGAAAACGAGAGCATCAATCTGGACTGGATGTTTCGGTTCTCACTGATCAATGACATTGTCAAGGTGTGTGAGAGTAATGCTCGCCAAATCGTTCAGCCTTGTCAAAGCAAAAAAAAAAAAAAAAACGCTTGATAGCTTCCTCAAAAACACATAAGCCTTGGAGAAGATGGATTCATTCAGTAAATAATCGGTTACACTAAAAGGATTTTAATAGTCTTAATAGCCATCTCGGACATTGTCTTTGTGTTGCCTTGACAATTTTTTCATGTGTGAAAGGAACCCTGTTAGCGATGGAACAGAGATAGAATGATGGTACTTTTGAAAAATACAAAAGTAGAAAAGAAACTTCAGTACAAATTCTTTTTTTTCTTTTTTTTTTTTTGGAGATACACAAAAGCTCCCTGCTTTCAATGAAAACATTGCTAATCGATCCCTTAAGTAATAATACAGAAGCATAGGGAGAAAACTGAAGAAAAATCTTTTTCCCTTGCGGTTATTTGTTTGTGACAGACACAGAATCACAGAGATGATGCTAATCTTTAAATTGCTTTTGAATGTAGAAAGTCATTTAATTTAGAAATTATTGCAGATAATACTTTTTGGAGTGGCTTGTTTGTTGTTTGTCATTTCCATATTCATTTCATGCTTTAACTGCTGTAATTAATCCCACTTGTCTTCTGGTTTTTAAAAAACAACTGTAATTTGTTTTGATGCAGCTCAAGAGCACTTATATCTTGAATATAGCCAGATTTACCTAGTATTCCCTATTATAAGAGAACAATTAACGAAATATTAGATTATTAAACCTATGTCTGGGTATTTTATAATTAATTTCAGTATACAGTGCTAGTGGCAGGTTATTTTGCTTATTTTAAAAAATAAATGCTTAAAATTAGTAAAAAATATCTGTGTGTAGAGCAAGACTCTTGATTTTAAGATTGAAATTAGTACAATTGTGATTTTGATAGGTTTTAATAATCTTAAATTGGGTTTGTCTACATTTAGCTGAAAGACATATGAATGAAATTTTGGTAAAAATTCTTAACATTGTGTTTTTTCCATTGCTGTTAGGGAATGAATTATCTGCACAACAGCTACATTGGTTCCCATGGAAATTTAAAATCATCGAACTGCGTAGTGGACAGCCGATTCGTCCTGAAAATTACAGATTATGGTCTGGCAAGTTTTCGTTCGCCCAACGAGAATGATGACTCGCATGAACTTTATGCAAGTAAGCGAATGTTAAGCTAAAAACACATTAACTAATTAACATTTGTGAACTATTTAAAACATTTAATTTATTTGCTCTAAAGCCGGAAAATTGAATCAATGAAAATGAATCAATGAATTGAACGAATCATTGTTCAGATAGTTAATGTTTTGATATTTCAGGGAAATTGTGGACAGCTCCAGAGTTACTGATATATGACAGACCTCCACCACAGGGAACCCAGAAAGGAGATGTGTACAGTTTTGGTATCATTCTTCAGGAGATTGCTTTGAGAAATGGGCCTTTCTATGTGGAAGGCATGGATCTGAGCCCAAAAGGTAAATTATATTCAACATGTTGTTGGATAGACTACACTCTATATGTGTTCTGATGTATATTCATGCCTAATAGTATGTCACAACACAACATGGTGAGCCACACCTGTGAGTATGTCATTTTTAGTGATGATTAATAAAATGCTGTGAGAAATTCACAGGGGGGAAAAAAAACCCATAATATTTTAGCTTATTTAATGTTATACACTATATGTGGCATAGTTGCAGGTTTTCCCTTCACAGGGTGCCAAAACTTTAACACTACTGAAAATAATAGAAATATTTAATGCCATATCTAAAAACAAATCATATATAAACCTCTATTTAGTTGTTCTAAAATTTTATTGTACTATTATTCCTTATGTAGTCAAGAAGCTATTTTTAATTTGTCCTCAGTATGGTGGAGTTTATATGTAAAATGAGTACATTACTGTGTATAAATAAATATAAAAATAAAACTCAAACAGTAAATTGCATTAAATGCGATACCTTCTGAAGATTCCAACAAGGTGTTTGAAAGAAAAAAAAAACATTCATTAGACACTATTACTGAATCAGTGTGCAGTAGGAAGTGATTGATTTACCAAGTCATGCACGTACCTTGTTTATTTATGTTCATTCAGATGTTCTGTGTTTCAGAAATAATCCAGAAAGTGCGCAACGGCCAGAAGCCCTATTTCCGTCCCACGACAGATAACTCACACCACTGTGAGGAACTGACCACCCTAATGGACAACTGCTGGGCAGAAGATCCCAATGAACGGCCAGATTTCAGCCACATCAAGATCTTCATCAGCAAACTCAACAAGTGAGTGCTGCTACTAAAGTGCATGCCAGATTGGACCTGTGCAATGATTCAGTTTGAATGATTGGAGGATATTATTATATCATAGTGTGAAGTTTTAATACATAAAAACGCATAATCACAATAAAGTTCTGGTATTCTGTATAAGGTGTACTGTAGGAGGTGGATAAAAAATGGATAGTTGTAAACATGATATTCGTTAAATGGTGTCATGTTTAGTTTAAATGTTTTAGTATCGTTTAAAATTATTTTTAACTTTTTTGTTTTAATATGAGAGATTTAATCAAAACTACAGTATTTATTGTTTACACAGACTTTATTGAAAAGTCCAGAAGACTTACATAGTAGATATTATTGTCATAGAAATTCATTATGAGTGCTGATCTTAACATCCATGAATACCATATGAATGTTTACCCTCGTAAACCCTTGGCTATTATTTCTGCTGAAATCTTCCCAATAAATAAGTACTTAGAAAATATAATAAAATCCTTCACTGATGTGTTACTTCAAATGTTCAAACAAATGTTAAATAAAATTTTATTTTGTTGTACTGTATAGAATCATACTGTTAAATTTGCTTTGCTTATTTATAAAAACCCAACTTTGTTTTGTTTAACTTAATAATTATTACATTAATTAAAACTCTTGTTTAATAAGATCACTGATCTCTAGTTCTGTAAATATATTTATATTTTTTTATCTCCACAGCTATTCTTACTCCACTTTTCATTTGATTGATAAATGGATTCCAGTATGGATTAAAAAAAAGTGATTGATTTACGAGGACTAGTTGACATGTTAAAATGTTTTGCTAAAACGTTTGCCAGGCGTCGTTAATTTAAAAAGGGACCTCTTTTCTTAATGAAATGCATGGTATGTTGTGGTCGATCTTGGGATGTTTTCAGTATGCAAAAGAATAGAATCTATCTATGCAAATAGGAATTTGCAAAAAAAAAAATAAAATAAAAAAAGTGTATTTATCAAGGCTTGTTACAGAGATCAGCTTTTTTTTTAAGACTCATGCGTCTGTAATGGTGCATGTAGGTGTGAGTTCTGACCCAGAATAGATCTGAATCATTCAGTGCACCAACTGAGCATGATTCAGCCCACATCAACATGTCTCGCATAGATGCTCAGCCTTACATTTGTAGCACAAGCCTGCCATATTAAGAGGAACCAGAGTGGACTGAGATTGTGATTGCTTCACACAGTAGAGGTACAGCATTCTGTTAGTGGTTATTAATTAGCCACAAGCAAATAATTACTCATTATAATTCAATGGAAATGAAAAATTAGTAATCTGCGAGGGGGAAAAAATGACAAATCATCTATTTAGATTTATCAATCCTTGAGTCTGATCCCTTCAGGAATCCTGTCTGTTTAGCAAAACGGCTGCTATTCGGATTTATACATAAAATATATCTTCAAAATTCTGTCAGAAATTTTGCTAGGTTTAGCAAACATAGCTAATCTACTTGAATTAGCAGTGAAAGCTATTAACATTTATTACACATATATTATAATACAATTATCTTTAATTATCTTTAATTATCCTATCAGGTTGTCAGAAAATAACTAGCCTAATAGCATTAACAGTGAACATTATTAAAATATCTAAAATATTTGATATAAATATTTTAGATATTTATATCAAATATTTTAGATATTTTAATAATGTTCACTGTTAATGAGGTATTTGATATAAATCTTGTCATGTTAGTGAATAATGGCTAGCCTTCTATAGTGCACGCTAGAGTAATTATATCTTTTAAAAATTCTGACAGGAAACTTGTCAGTTAGCTTTTTACTTATGATTGCATGCTAGTGCTAACGGTGAATGAATAATGTTAGCTAGCTGTGTAAAAAGTATGCACATAAAGGAATGCCAATAATTAAATTCCGGCAATTAGTTAATAATTACTAATCAAGTAAAACAAATGGTAAATCAACCTCTTAATCATTGAAAATCATCCTTTAAGAAATCTTGTCTTCAAACAAATTTACTTTCTGTATTTCTGTGACGTGATTGTAAATATGAAATATGTAAATATGATGGTGTTTGAGTTTCTGACTGCTGCTTGTGTTCGTGGCAGAGAAGGGAGCACCAGCATCCTCAATAACCTGCTTTCCCGAATGGAGCAGTATGCCAACAACCTGGAGAATCTGGTGGAGGAGCGAACGCAGGCCTACTTAGAGGAGAAGAGGAGAGCCGAAAATCTGCTTTACCAAATCTTGCCACAGTGAGAAACCTTTGCTTTTGTTATTTTCTAATGTGCACATTCTAGTTTCCTTACTGCTGCCAAGCTATTAACCACAACTTGATGAATGAAAGGCTATTAAACCCCTTCCCCCTCCCCCCCTACACACACACACACACAAAACTTGTGATGTACTTTCACTAACTTTTTTTTCCTGCTGAAAATAGATGATTGTCCTGGCATTGTCCTCTATTTTAGACATAATTATGTAAGCAGGGAGGAACATTAAAGCCAGCTGAAGTGACTGCTGAGGACTGTGGGAACGGCTGAGAATTTTAAGCCCTCTTTGCGAGAAGCAGGAAAATCCACGTCTCTGGCTCTATCATTAATTGATCTTTTTTCCCTTGTGGAAAGAAGGATTTTCTGTTGTTATATCGGGAAAAGGCTGAGAACCAAAGTTGAGTTTGGCTACCACGCAGTGCAGTGTTCAAAACTAATGTTTTAATTTTATCCCTTGTACATGCATTTGCCTGAAACATACTATAACTCCTTAGTCGGCTGTCACGGTTCTGAAGTTTTGGGGCCTGGTAAATTGCTCATGGCTGCCCATGGATATTATTTTTGGTCGAAATGTATTAGTGTTAGAATCACGCTGGAACTGTGCAGTGATTTTGCCGTTCGGTTTCTTGACCTCTTTTTAATATTCATGTTTTTTCCCTCTCAGTTCAGTAGCAGAGCAGCTGAAGAGAGGAGAGACGGTGCAGGCAGAGGCTTTTGACAGCGTCACCATCTATTTCAGTGACATAGTGGGCTTCACTTCAATGTCTGCTGAAAGCACACCGTTACAGGTACATGTCTATGTGTGAAAATAAAAGAATTGCTTTATTATAATTATTTTTATTATTATTGTTGTTGTTGTTTATTTTTATTTTATTTAAAAAAATTAATATTATAATTAAATGTTGTCATATCCGGTAGTCATGGTACCATTACAGCATGAAGAGCTTTAGCATTACAAATAAACAAAGGTCTTAAAATGTCTGTGGCTGCATTTATTAAGCATGACATTCTTAAGGAAGAGCAGGCCCCATAAAGAGATAAATGTCCTTGGCGTTCTTCCGTCCTTGGCTTTCCCTCAAGTAAATGTATTCTGAAAACACGATCACCTTTTGAGGAAGAAGGCTTAAACTCTGATGGCTAAATATGGTCTAGAGTTTGTTATCTCCTTTCAGGAAAATTCTCTATGTTATAGTGGGAGGGATTGGTTGTGTTTGTATGAATCTCAAATCATGTTTAATGAATTAGACACTGAACAGAAGTCTCTGTTTAACTTAAGCCAGGGATGGTCAAAAGCCAGTACATTGTTCAAGCTTTCATCTCTTTGCTATGACAGAAGAGTATTCACAAGGTGTGAAAATATAGGAAATAAAAAATCCCTTACTAAGACATATGAGACAAGTAGCTTGCTACTACATAATCTACATGTTGCATACTACATAATCTAAGCCTAACAATAAACAAACAAAAAAAAGATTGTTGATATGGTGAAATAGTTCTGTGTGATTGTAAACTCCAGGCTAACAGAATCCTGAGTTTTGTAGTTTGAGATTTTACATACTCACACTTTACCTGGGGTTAATAAACAATGAATCCTTGATCTTTGAATCTATTTGCACCGTCAGCAATCGTGATTGGATAAATACGTCATGTGAACGCTTTAAATAACGGCTTGTTTCAGGTTTCACATAAAGGAGAAAAAAAAAATCATGTTTGCCAATCTGCACTCGAGCAGATATCGTTTTCTTTCACAGATTTCTAATCTTTTTTTGACCTTTTTATGTCTGTTATGTTGGTGTCCGTTGATACCTCTAATTTTTCAGTCTATTTCCCCATTGCTACACTGTGCACTGTTTTGCCGCTTGACTTTACCGAACCGTTTTTGTTAATGTGGCTACGTCCTGGTTTCCGTGTGATACAGTATGAGCTACACTCACATTCAGGTTCTCATTGGGTTTCTGTTGCATTCTACCACCACATCATTTGACACTGTACACTATCAGCAAAAGCCATGCTAACTCTGCCTAAGAGCAGGACTTTATAACCCTGGGTAAAAAATCTGCACTAAACCCTACTTTAAATTAAGTGTGAACCGTTTTATGAATGTTTTTGCGCTTTGTTTCTTTTTGCTACTTTTCTCTGTACATGCTTCTTATTTTTGTCTTCATTTTACAAGAAATGAAAGCAGACGCTAATTTCTAGCTGCATCTTCTAAGCGAAATCTGGCAGGTGCACTATTTATACTATGAACAGATAAAAATAAGAACGTGTCATTACATAATTCTCACTCACTCATTTCTACCGCTTATCCGAACTACCTCGGGTCACGGGGAGCCTGTGCCTATCTCAGGCGTCATCGGGCATCAAGGCAGGATACACCCTGGACGGAGTGCCAACCCATCGCAGGGCACACACACACTCTCATTCACTCACGCAATCACACACTACAGACAATTTTCCAGAGATGCCAATCAATCTACCATGCATGTCTTTGGACCGGGGGAGGAAACTGGAGTACCCGGAGGAAACCCCCGAGGCACGGGGAGAACATGCAAACTCCACACACACAAGGCGGAGGTGGGAATCGAACCCCCAACCCTGGAGGTGTGAGGCGAACGTGCTAACCACTAAGCCACCGTGCCCCCTCCATTACATAATTTGTTACATTTAATTAAATACTTTTTAATTATTTGTAAATCTACATGATATAAGAGGAAGAAAACATTTTAGGATGTACTGTTATTTATAGGGTTTATTCCTTCGTTAATATAACAGTGAATATTTCACCTTTTCTGCACTGGTTTTTTTTAATCTCCAGGTTTTATCTCTCAGCATCAGTGTTATTAATTTTCTACTCACACTGTTATTGCTCTCATTGTGTTGTATTCATTACCACTTACTTTATTCATGCAATTTTTTCCTCGGTACAGTCTGTGTTTGGGCTTGCATCCAAAAGAGGAGGAAGAAACTATTTTCATTTGAGGGAAGCTCGAGCAGTTCATGCTGAAATGCGTCAAACCAAAGAAGTTTTTTTGGTTCCTGAATCTTCATGTAAAATAATAGTGCAAAAGATACAATGGGGGTCTTTTAAATATTCTGAGGCTACTCAGAAATATCCAGAAAAATGTTCTACTTGCTAACTGAGAAGGTGACTGACCTCCAGGGAGATTTGTGAGATAACTGCTGTATACCAGCAATAATGCTCCAATTAATTCATGGGAGAGCTGAACAGAGATGGCATGGAAGAACCATGAGCTAATTAAACCAGGCTCTGAGGTGTAACTGGCTGAAGAGGATGTTAGAAATTCATCATCAATCCTTTTATATTGAAATTTTATTAGACAGTATATTAGTAATATACCTAAGCGTTTATAATGGATCATTACAACAAGTGTCAGACTTGTTATATATTTTATATATTTTTGTCAATTCAGGGCCCGTTTTCATGAAAAGTGTTTCTCCTAGTCACGAAATTCTAAAAAACATGCTTAGAAATGTGGAAGTTTGCCTTTAAAATGAAATAGAAGATCCTAGTAAAGATAAAAGTGATTCATAAAGCATCGTTACTCTTAAAACAGATCATGAGTTCAAAAAGTGTTAGGAGAAGTGAGGAGAACTTTTAAGAGGCTTAAGAGTTTCTTTATCAGAGGAAAACATTGGCGAAAGGTGAAGAGGGAGAAGAAATATATTGTATACAATATTTTATAATGATAGTGAGTTAATAAATTGATACAGATTAGAGCGTGTAGGGATTATTTTTGTGACCAAGAACTTCAGAGAACGTCTCAGAGAACAGAAATGGGTTTGATATCTTAATAGAAACATTTGTATGAAAAGAAAAAAAACATTTTTTTAATGACTATATTGCTTCTAGTAAAAAAGGTAGAAACAAAAATACTTATAAAATGCTGCTTATTCTGTCTACTTTTATATGAGCTTCATGTTAACCACCACTGTAGAGTGTGACATGATAAAGACATTCAATGCTGACCCCTGGGTGAACATTTCCGTTCACACTGCGGAAAATCTGAATTAGATTTACTAAAATAATACAGTTTGATGTAATAATGTTTCCTGAGAATGAAATGTGACTGAAGCCATGTTTCTTTGCAGGTTGTAACGCTGCTGAATGACTTATACACATGTTTTGATGCCATCATTGATAATTTTGATGTTTATAAGGTGAGTAGCACTCTTTTTAATCTCAAACCATTTCTTCGTTTTCTAAGGTTGTTAAATATTTAAGACTTAAACTCTAAACAATAACATAACGCCACATGAATCAAGACATCTATCTTCTTCATTTTAGGTGGAGACCATCGGTGATGCCTATATGGTGGTGTCTGGTCTACCTGTACGTAACGGCAAACTCCACGCTCGTGAGATCGCCGGAATGTCGTTAGCTTTACTGGAGCAGGTTAAAAGCTTTAAAATCAGACACAGACCTAATGACCAGCTGTGGTTACGCATCGGAATCCACACAGGTACTTTTTCTGCTGTCGGAAGTTCGGCTCAAGCGAAAATGTGCGTTCAGACTGCAAATCGCCACAGAATGTGTTTACATGTACAAAATAATCAGATTAACTGCAAACTGATTTTGGCATTCGTGTCAGCACCGTTTGTGTGTATTTAAGTAATCTGATCATCAGCTATCAGCTAGCAATTCCGCTTTACAGTAACATTGGCGATTTTTTCAAGTGTAAGTAAAAGCAGAGAAATGTTTCTTAACAATTTACGAACAAAGTTTTTAATCCGTGCTTTTCCATGTGTCCCTCTTTAAGCTCTCACTATTCTGTTCCAAAGATCAGATCCAGCTTATTTTTCTTCTTCTGATTGTGTGTGTATCTGATTAATAGTCTACATGCACATCTGATTATTGGCTTAAAGAATTCTTCATTGAGTTTCTTCATCATAGTCTGCACTTTATGCCTGCTTTAAATGATCGAAACAGAAACTGATTTGATTTAAGATCGGACACCTGCACACGATACACACGTCGTATTGTCTTGAATCAAACGCATTGCTTTTACCAAGGTGAGTCCTGGCCCCCATCTTGTGAGGGCTGAGTCACAGCATTAGTACTTAATTAATGTTTTCTCTTAAACTCACAAGGCCACACAGCCAAGCAGTAATCCTTTTCCTCCTACTTTCGAGAAAATCCGCCAGCATGCTCTCACAAATCTCTGTCAGTCTCTGTCAGCTTGTGTATATGCACACAGCAGTGGCTGTTGTAATGAGATTAAGGCTGGAACGACTGCAAGAGATCAATGTCCTCAGCGTGAACCTTCAACCTGTCAGTTGATAGGATCAGAGAGATCTGTATGGTGTCTTCTGGCAGGAGTTTATAAATCTCCCACAATTCTGTGTGTGTGTGTGTGTGTGTATACAGGGCCTGTCTGTGCAGGTGTAGTAGGACTCAAAATGCCCAGGTACTGTTTATTTGGAGACACTGTCAACACAGCATCAAGGATGGAGTCCACTGGGGAAGGTACGTGACATAAAACAATTTCTAGAACTTTCTAAGGTAAAAAGAGAAGCTAAAAACTTCGCTTTAGTAAAAGTAATGACTCAAGCAGAATCAAAATAAATGTCCTTGTGTAAGAGTAAGAACGTTTTTGATGAATAGGCGACTCAAGTAGTGCACAATTCGGTGCTCAATTTCAGATTTAAAATGAGAAGAGAGAAAAATCATCCAGTTTTATTACATCATAAAGTCCGTGTACAACATTCGCTGTTGCCACTGATTTTATAAGTAATCTATAGTAGGAATGTTAAAATATGAAGTAATCGAATGCGGTTTATATTTATTTGTTTATAATATTATACTTGCAAAAGTGAAAGCTATTACGTTTAAACATTGTAAAACACAGAAGGTGAAAATTATAGTCATAGTCAATCCAAATCAAAGAGTATTCACTGCTACATGTGGTATAACATAACAGCATTGTAAAGCCCTAAATCTTCCCAGTAGTACTCCATTTAATATTCAGATACACACAAAAGCAACAACTGAACAACACTAAAACATGCCAGCTTGGTGTTAGAACTACTGAATGTAGTGGGATTGTTTTTTGTTCATGTCGTTGATTTTTTTATATGTATATAATCCAGAAATCTTATGCACAATTTGAGCTTTAAAGTTTTAATAGACTTATCTGAACTAATCTAAAAGTGATATTACATAAAATTAGTTTTGGGGCAATTTCTAAATCAAAACTAAATCTCAAGTAGCATTCCGATTGTATAGTGATCTACATTTACATACATTATGTTCTCTGAATGTCACGGCACTATGCGGGGAAAAAAACTAATACATTGTACTTACTAAATAAACATGGCATTTGTAAATCTATATGTTTTCCATCCTGAGTAGTGATGAGAAATCGGTGCAGGCATTTATTGGCCTTTGTCTTATTGGAAGAGTTCATTTATAATCGTCTGCGCAATTGATTAATTTACCAGCCTGCTACTGTAGCTCGCATAGTCACTGTCTATCAATAGCATCCTGATGGATACGTGAACATTAGCAGCATGTCTCACAGTGCAGCATAGTCTGTTGAGAATGAGCACTTAGCAGTTCAAGCATACCAGTCTACCCATACACACACACACCCGCGCACGCACACACACACACACACAGACAGACAGACATGGCATACAGCATCCATTGTTTGTATTGACTTTCTGCCTGACTTCCTGTGCTGAGTTCCTTGTACTTAATAACCATTAATAATGAATGCAGGAGTCACTGCCCCTCTATCCTGTGTGATTTATTTTGCACTTCTAAGTAAGCCTCAGCATCCGCTCAGAGCATAAAATCTATTGCACATGCACATATGGAGTGTTCCCCATCAAATACGCCCAAAGCACTAGATACATACATTACTTATTACATTACTCCAAGTCTGGGGTTTTCCATAAGTCTGCGGTCATCAGGGTCCAGCTGTCACACACAGATGTGCACTTACACTGATTGGCTGTATCCCCCCACTTTTTTCTTGCAGCCCTGCGGATACACATGTCCTCGGCCACCAAAGAGGTGCTGGATGAGTTTGGCTACTTTGACCTCCAGCTACGAGGAGATATAGAATTAAAGGTAATGTACTGTATCTCTCTGGACTGCGGTATGGATGCTGCTCTCTGTGCTTCTCAGATTACATGCTGTAGCAGAGACGGAGCATCAGCATACATGCTGGGTCCCTGTAGAAATGGAAAACAAACGCAGTTCAGTCCTGATGAAGCTACTTTTTCAGATAAGCTAATCTGAGGCTCCCTTTTATGTAATTATATTTAAAGATTAGAGACAGGGGCTGCTCGACAGCCTCAAATTAGGAGGTTACTTGTTAGTCTTCGCCGACTCAAGCCGCTTTGCTGTCCTTGAACAGGCACTGAGTGTTGACTATTTGCTCATGAGAGCTTGTCGATATGCCGTATTGATCTCTGCCTTTTCCTTCTTTCAGGGCAAAGGCAAAATGAGAACGTATTGGCTACTAGGGGAGAAGACAGATGTCTATGTTATCTGAGTGCTTCTGAAGAAGGGAAGCACTGGGACAAAACCTCTTTAGTACCATCCTTGGTTTTTTTTCCTTCTGGAATTTGCTCTCGGTGTAAAAGGATGCACAAACCAGCCCTGTTCTCACATGGAACATGTTACTCCTAATATCGTATGAGGAATTTGGATGTGGTATGTTTCATACCTGCTCTAACTGCAAAAGAACCTGTAAAGGTGTTTTTTTTTATAATGATGACGATAATGTTAATGAAGATGCGACTTCCAGTGTTGATATAGATGAGGACTTTTTTCCTCAACGATTTACTTTATTTTTGTGCTTTCTATATCCAGATTTGTACTTGATTTGATGTTTATCTACAATACAGCACATGAAAACGGCAAAGGTACAGTGTACTGAACTTAGTGCTGGCATCAGAAGTGATATTTTGCCCTGGTTCTATACAGGTTAATATTTGTATATATGTATATCCAAGACAATGTAAGATATTTTGTTCAATAAACGATCTGAAAATTAGCCTTTTTTTTGAGGGAACAGATTTTGTGATAGAAACTTTCCTCCCTCAGTGTGGTGTTTAAATGCTTTTCCTCTCATAAGATCATACCTCATCCTCTATACTCCCACAACCTCTGTGAGACTGTGAGTCAAAAAATTCTTTTATAGTCTAAGATTTTGACCACTAAAGGTCATTCTGGGTAGGTGAACAAGTCTTGCTGTTTGTTCATCAAGCATATCACATTACTCATATTTTAAACGGATATCCTTTCGAATGACTCTTATTTCTTATATTTCTTAGATGGCAACAGATTTTTCCTTGCAGTCGAGTACAATAAGCTGAAGGAATGACGTCACTGATTATCGAGAACCCATTAGGTCTTTTACCATCTGTGTGTGTGTGTGTGTGTGTGTGTGTGTGTGTGTGTGTGTGCACATGTTCACAGCAGCATCCCACCTACTTGACTGTGATTTGCCTCCCACACTCGGCTCTGTCACTCCGGTTGCTGTTGCAGAGGTCGTGCTGCTCAGCAGAAAGCGCCTGCGCTGCGCTTCGATAATGAGAAAACTTGTTCGGCTATACGTACTTATGTGGTTTCTTTGTTCTTACGTTTTAAAGAGTAGGCACTAAGAAAAAAAACTGTTTGGCTAAGCAATAAAATCTGTAAGCTACATTTTAAGCTACATAAGCGACATATCAGCCAATCAGATTTAAGTATTCAGCTTTGTATTTGATGATTTCTACAGTATATGGTTGAAAACTAATTTACAGTTTGTCCAAAATACCATACTTTTTTTTTTCACAATGGAATATCGAAGCTGAAATACCACCAAATAATTCCTCCATGACTTTTGTCTTAATATTCAGCCAGCCTTTCAGCTGCATTGTCTCAACAATGTGATATTTCTACAAAAACCCGTGTTTGTCAAGACACTAAAAGGATTTTGGGCTCTTTAAAAGAAAATGGGGGACTTTTTAAGTCAGTAAAATGCAAACTTGCAAAGGTATCTACTGTATATGCCTCTTCACACTAAGCTTTCAATTCTTTAATTATCTGTAACTGCACTAGAATCAGATTCAGAATCAGAACCAGATTTATTGCCAGGTACTGTACGGTCTGTATGTACAGGAATTTGTCTTGGAGTGTTGGTGCATATTGCACCATGATGCAGTTGAGAAGAAGCAAAAATATAAGAAACAAAGGTTATAAAAAAATAATAAATCCATTTTAAAAAATAATAATAACAATAACAATAACAGTGTGACATCATTATAGCACACAACCGCTGACATCTTACAGGAATAACAATACAGACAGCATCATCCAACAAAATGCTAAACACAATAAATATTTCAGTATAAACTTATTTAATGTGCTTCAGTGTGAATCTTTCCATTAACTACACACAACCAGCAATAATTAACATCTAATAATTAAGATTAATGTAGGTTCTACCAGATGACAAATACTTCCCAAAAAAACAAGGGGGTGAATCTGCATGCATGAACATGGTCTAAAAATGACTTGTTGCCATAGCTACCCTGCTGAAAGCATAAAAGGTTAGTGCATCTGTGCTTGCTGGAAGTAAGCCGCTGCATTCAAAAGGAAGCCGGCGCAAACACTTGGTGTGTCATCAATATAACGCGGGTTCCTGTGTAGGGTGGGAAGGCAGATGCTTTGTGTCTAGCTACAAACCTAAATAAATGTTGTCACTGTTCGAGAACAGCCTGCAAAGTTTCAGTTAAAAGATTCGACGAAAGGGAAGGAGCTTATTGAGTTTATTTGCCAGATGATAAGTGATGTTGGAAAAGTATTAGGGATAACTGGAAACCATCAGAAAGAACAGGATGTTCTTAGGCGGTTTGACTTCTGCGAGAACTATGGCCTGTTGTACATAATGTTCAAAGATTTTTATTTTACATATTTATATTCTGGGACAAACAATTGAGAATAGAGTGAGCTTATAAAACAACTGTTTACTTTCTCATTTTGTTTTGTAATTAGGCTTCTTCTATATCAATACAGTCCTCAGGATTGGGGTCCAAGCGCTCACTGATCGGAGTGCTGAAACTGGCGTTCTTCTTAAAAGGAGCATCTCTGTTTCTCACTGCTGTCACGCCCTGTTAAATAAATACAAAAACTTTAGTTGAGGCTTGAGAACAACCACAGTATTCATAGGTTTTTACAATCAACTCCAAAATAACTGGCATCCTTCATGAAAATGACCCCAACTTCATAGCACGTCCATCAGTAAGTGATATTACAAACTTAAACGTTTCTCAGTGTACAAATTCATTCTGTACAACGAGTACTCCTGACTTTGTGACAACATTTCAGTTGTTTAAAACAAACAATGCCTGGTCTTTGTATGTTCTATGTGAGAAACTTGTCCATAAACGTGAAAAATGCACTTTCATTATTTTACCATTCTCTCATGTCATACTGAACAGGATAGATTTGTATAATAAAACTGATGTAATAATTCAAAATTTCCCTTGACACCTTTAGCACTACTTGACGAGTTATAGAAGACAAATGATTTATAATAGCACTATCTGGTGTCACCCAGTGGAGGTTGGCTTCCTCTTTTTTGAGTCTGGTTCCTCTCAAGGTTTCTTCCATATGTCACCTCAGAAAGTTTATTTCTCTTGCCACCATTGCCTCTGCCTTGCTCATTATGGATCAGTTTAAAATTTAATTTCTGCTTTGTGGCAATGTACATTATTGTGTACATTGTATGTTGTGTTATGTTCAGGGGTTCAATTATTACGTGGGACATTTTGGGTTATTGTCGTATCGTTTTGACAAAAGTCGTCATGACGTTCATTTTGACGGTTTAAATTTGACATGTTTTTCATTACATGTAAACATAACATATAAATAATAATAGCAAATAATCACTAGGAGAAACTGAATTTCTCTGAAACAAAATCCGACTTACTTACTATCTGGGAGAAGCACATAAGTTTTAAGCACCAATTTCCGTGTTTATAGATTAGATTTACTGAACGATTCTTCTATATTAAATATGAAGTCTAAGTCTATTGGGGTTCATGACTTCTGTTTTAAATAAAATCATAAATTATTCTATTTCTATAAATCTAAAGCAGGTGGACTGTCTGAAAAAGACAAACAATATTAAGTAGTGGAAAGAAAAAGATTCTTGAAAAAACCAACACTGGCCTGGATCTGGCCTGTACTTATGACTTCTTGCTAACACATTCATTCATTCATTCATTCATTCATTCATTTTTACTCATTACTGTACCTGAATCTTGTCAAAGTTTTCCCTCCAAAATGTAATGGCCTCATCGGTTCTGTAGTCACGACCCTAAAAGCACACAAATAATATACTTCATGTTAGAAAGTCAAATCTTTTAGAAGGGTGCCAAAACTTTTTAAGTTCGACTGTAAAGTGTGGTCATTCACTGATTCCTCAGTAATGTAGTGACTGACCGTGGATGGTGTTGGTCGGACACTCTGGAAGCCCTGTGCTGTGTGAACACTACTGGATACGGATTGCAGTTCAGGGGCTGGAGGCTGCAGTATGAGCTCTGCAAGCACCTGCTCGCTGTTATGCAGATCAGATCATTACACTGTTAGACAAAATATTCTCTCTGAAACAATGTTCAGGTAAAGTCTAAAGTTTTAAGTCTTTAAAGCGCAGAGTTACATTAAGCTAGTGACATTGGGTTGGCATCGTGGACCAAAACTGATTAATTTACTCATGACACTCTGTTATGGGGTCCAATAAGAATGTCTATGAAGAAGAATCAATCATGTGTTTGTGGTTAACTAAAGCATGAAACATTTTGCAATAGGAATATAATCAGTGACCGGTGAGCTACTACACCAAAGTGTTTCATTCCTCTTATACCACAGCAATTTTTTAACAATTACAATTGTCTATATTTTTTTATACATTTTCAGTTGCATTTACTTCCCTCACTCTGTGTTCTATCTATTCATTCATTTTCTGTAATTTATCCTACAGAGAGAACCATGAACCTATCCCAGGGGACTCCGGACACTCTGGTCAGGGTGCCACCCCATCGCAGGGCACAATCTCACACACACCCACACAGCTGTTCACACACTACTGATATTTTAGAGATCCAATTCATTCACCAATTAGCTTATAATGCATGTCTTTTGCAAGCTGCACCCCACTCGACTCACAAATCCCTACATGCTTCTCTTAAAGGTAAAAAAAAAATGTAAAGACTGGAAATTTAATAATCATTATAAAATGTCAAAAGTGGAGACTCCTTCCATAAATGTTAATTAAGTCACCTTACAGAAAACTTCACCCTATTAACAATTATACATTTTTCTTTGGTATAGAACACTTTCTAGATAAAATTAATATTATAATTTATTGATGTTTGGTGACTGCCCTAACACTTTCTGATCAATCATATTCAAGAGTTCAGCAGCTGTTTACTTTCAGTATGCTCTCATCCATCCACTGGGTTTATCTAAAGTCCAGGGGAATATTTTTATTAGAGTCCACATCTTGTTTCTCATTTAAAGCAGCAACTGCTGTAGTTCTTTTAATAAAGTCCTCACACAAGAGTTTTTTTTTCTTCTGTAGATGTGGTCAGTCGCTGTCCTACAAATTGGCCTTTGATTCAGGGTTCAAATCCTGGTCTGTGGCTATGAGATCCTGTCTCACTTTAGTCTCACATGTTTTTGTTTCTTGTCAAAGAGGATAGTTGTCAGGAATACATCAAGCGATCCCCATAACAATGAATAATGATTGCGTGATAGACTAATTAAAAGCTTTTAAATGAACTATGAAAGCTGACCGAGACACAAACATTTCTTTGACACTGCCTTCCCACCGTTTCCTCTGTTCGCCTGGCTGGAACAGAAAGTGTGGGAGGCTGCTAAAGTGTCGCTGAAGCCTCAGACGAGATGAGGTCATCTGTCTTGTTTCATCTTAAAACGTGAAGTTGAGCAGTTTTGCTAGGATTGTTACCTTATGCTTTTGATGAGTTGCTTCTGTAGTAGCTCTGTTCGTAATCCTAAAAGAAAACGGCATGGTGTAATAAAAGTAAAGAGAAAAGGTTCTGTTACAGCTGGACATCACTACATTTAAAAACAGTGCTTTTGAAATGTTTGGATTTCATTTGTGTTTGTGACTAAACATGTATGACTAGTTTGGATCCCTTAGGATTTCAGAAACACCACAACATGAAGCAGAACCAGTGTTTAACACAGCAGGAAACAATTGACATAATGTTAAAATATGCTATAGAAATATATACAAAATTACCTTTCTTTCGTACCCGTGTGCTTTTAGGGCTGGTGAAGGCAGATTTCAGTGTACTATCACCATTAAATTTAGAGGAGAAGTCCACTGTGATGATGCCCTTGTGTCCATTTTTATGGATGTCAGTTGGTGGTCCAGTGTTGTCTAGTGAAGTAGTCGCCCTCTTAATTGCACAAAAAAGAATTCATCATGCATGCATCAAGATCATAGTAATGTACTGTTAAAAGCAGAATTATTAATAACATGAAGTGTTCAGGAATATTTGGAGTGAGATATCTGTGCATGAGTGCATGGAATTAATTGACGGATGGATTGAAGGATGGAATTAATGGAAGGATGAATGAAATAAATAGACGGATGGATGCATGGATGGATGGATGGATGGATGGATGGATAGATGGATGGATGAATGGAATGAATCAGTGGTTGGCTAGATATATGGCTTAATGGAATATTTTGATGGATGGATGGATGAATAGATGCATTTATAGATAAATGTTCTGAATTATTAAACCTCCCAACAAATAAACTACTGTCTTGATGTTAAACACTACTGACATTGTTATTGTTATAGTAAAAACCTAAGTCATTTTTAAATAAAGGGTCTATTCCAGAGAAGTGAAATAATCTCTGTTTACATCAGCTAACAACAGCTGTCCTAAAACTAGGAAAATTACTGTTTTTAAACAGCAGGAAAGAAAAAGCAGTTAAAATGATTTAAAAAAAAAAAAGGTTACTTCTGTTTACTTTAATTAAGAAAACATAAAAAAATAAATTCATTAATGAATAAATTCATAAATAAATAAATTAATAAAAAATATGAATACATAAATAATTTACTCACCTCTTCCACCCAGTTTCCCAGTAAACGTCCTCCAACTGCTCTGGTTCCTTCCTCCATCTCCGAGGAACTCATTTTTAAATTGATTAATTTTTTTATTTATTTTTCACAGGCGTTTATTTTACTTTATTTCCTTTCTGATATTTAAAACACTGTGAAACTCGGTCTCACTATCCGGAAGTAACCTTACGGTTGCTATGGCAAACGTAAACATAACGGAGGTGACGTAATTGGCGGTGGCTAAAATATCCGTTGAATCCAAAACCGTTTAGTTGCATAAAAATATCGTTACTACAAAAGGTTTGCTTCGTCATGAACACACACACACACTCACACACACATACACATACACACACACTTACACACTCACACACACATACACATACACACACACTCACACACACATACACACACACACACACACACACACACGCACACGCACATACACACACACTCACACACACATACAGTACACACACGCTCACACACATACACACACACTCACACACACACACACACTACACTAAAAAACACTATTAAGTCTTATAATTTACATTTATATTCAATTATTATGGATCTTGAATCTGCATTTGGAAAAATAAAGAATCATTTTCTTTCTTTGTTTATTTTGTTTTTTTTAAAAATTCAGCGTTTAGACATGAACAATATAAAATAATTATAAAATAATAATAAAATATATATTATATTATATCAAATATTATATCATATAAAATAATAATAATAAAACTATTATTTAATACATTTTTATATACATTTTTCTTGCTGAAGTGTTCCTTTACAAAACAGAACAGAAATCATCACTACTACTGTGAGTCCCAGATTTTTTAGAAACTAAGTTGGTTCATTACCGTGGCCAAACCTGGAGTCAGCTAGTTTATACTTTTTACAATAAATGTATGGCTAAATTTTATGTCTTGGGTTGAAGTATTTCTTTAAGAATATGAACACCATTCCAGAATGGCAAAACGAGCACCACTATTTATTAAATATGGACAGAGGTGGATAATGAGCATTTACAGGGAAACAACACGCCTTTGTATAATCAGTAATCATCAGTAATCTGTAATCACCAGCAAAGTCTATTTCCTCAGCAAACAATGTTTATAGTTGTTTTTAGCCTGGTGTAAGAGCAGATCTCGGCTATACAATAATTAATATTACTAAACAAGTCATTTGCAAAAGAGAAGGTTTTCGCTGGAGGATGGAGAGATGATTGAGAACAGGCACAGGGCACAGACCTTCCTTTCTACCAAACATATCAATTGATTCTTTGTGTCATCAGACATAGGGTGTATTATTAATTACTGCGTAAGCTTTTAGAGAGAGAGCAAGAGAGAGTGAGAGTGAGAGAGAGAGAGAGAGAGAGAGAGAGAGAGTGTGTGTGTGTGTGTGTGTGTGTGTGTGTGTGATCAATGCTTTTCTGAATGTGTTGTAATAATTATACCACAACAACATGCTACCTAGAATTTTTTTTTCCTTTTATTAATTAAGGCTTAATTAAGACACTGGAGACTCCTTCCATAAATGTTAAATAAACATCTCCTTACAGAAAACATTACAATATCAATGATTATTCATTTTTGTTTACTAAATTAACTTCAAATCTATTTCACGTGGACCGTCCACTTAACGTGAATGAGTTGTTACCCTAGAAATAGCAAAGGAAGTACATTTATATAATCCTGTGATTTGAATTACAACCTGAATTACCCCAGCTGCTGCTACAGAAACACCTTCTGACCAATAAGAATAGCGAATTCAGTGGCCACCACGTGCTTGCATAACTGCTGTCATATTCTGTAAACATCGTTTTTGATAATCTCAGCTGTAATCCTTTATTGAAATGTAATTTCTTTCCACAACATTTTAGTAATGTGTGCCTGTCCGCACTTATTTTCCTTCATCCATGTCAACAATTATGTGTGCCTTAACCAACCATTTGCTAAATGGACTTGAGGGATCATTTCCCAATATGGCCAATGAGAGGATACAAAGAAAACACTCTGTTAGTTTTTCTTTGGGGACCTCTAAGATGATTGGGAACGGGCGCAGAACACAAAACTGCCTCCACATGCTCTCAAGGGAGATGGACAATAGCGGAACCTTTGCTTCCAATCACTTCCTGCTTGATAGATTGTGAAGGCGTTCTCTTTAAGCACCTGTGAGAAGCCATGAGCCATTTCACTCTGGGGAGCCAACATGAGAGTGATGAGGGTGAAGTAGTTTGAAGTATCTGGATAGTGAAAAAAGTGTGTTCCCTTTAGCAGAAGAAAGATTAAGGTGAAGGTGTATTGAGGTGGAGGTGGCATTCAGGCATCCTGCTTATATGTAGTATTGTATGTATTGTATCGAGCGCTCCCACTACTTTGACTTTACTGGGTTCAAATTCCAAGCAGGGAACAGACCCAACCTGAGGCAGGTAAAAAATGTCAGTTCTGGGTTCATGCTCAAATAAAAATGGGAGGGTTGAGTCAGAAAGTGCATCTTGTATAAAACCTGTACCAAATCAAACATAACCAAATTAGATCAATGATCCACTGTGGCAAAGCCAGAAGTGAAGAAGAAAAATGTAGGTAATAAAGGTTTATTAGCTACACAAACTACACAATCCAGTGTGTGATATATAGAGTTTCAGCACAAGTTAGAATTAAATCTAGTGCTGTAGTAGGTAAAAACAACCCTGTATTTACTACAACTTAATATCTAGGAACAGTTCTACCAGTTATATATAAAATATAGGGGGGACAAATTGTCAAAGTAAATTTGACAGATTTATTACCCCTAATGGTCAAAGGTCATGGCAGATATAAATTCTAAGGTCATACAAATGAATGTTTAACATTTGTACACATGTACATTAAAAGTTGTATGTGTATAGGTCATAAAAAGGAATGTTGTCATTTGTTTACACCAGTGTAGCTTAAAAGTTCTTCAGCAATAATGTTCTAGATGTTAAAAAGTCTTATTTATGTGACACAAACACACCCTCTCAGGTAATAAATGGCAATAAGACTATATGATAATGCGATAATTACTTCCTCCACATATACATAGAGACAGGTGTTGGTAAAAAAGTTTACATTCCCAGGAAATAAATGGTACTATATGATATGACTATATGATAATTACTTTCCCCACACAATATAAGGGGATGTGGTAGCCTAGTGATTAAAAAGTGCTGGACCACCAATTGGAGGGTTGTGAGTTCAATTCCCATGTCCACCAATCTAATCTAACAAACGTTTCTTTTTTGTTTAAGTTCTTTTTTGTAAAAGACTTTTTATGTATAAGTTACCGGAACATCCTTTAAAACTTCTCGTTAATGTTACAGAGCCTTTCCTATCCTTCCGGTCTCAGAACATTACCTGAATGTTCCCATGAGAACAGCTTGATGAACTCACATTCCCTGTGTGCTTTCTGTGATTTATTTTTTCCAACAATATTTCAATATTCATGCAGAACACGTAAAATGCAGCATTAGCAAATTTTAAAAAAAATCCTCAAACTATTTAAGAAATGAAAGAGGCAGGTTTAATCTGCACCTGTACACACACCATGGTGAAAACTCCATGTTCTCCCTTAGGTGCAGTTTGAATAGATATTCGGACTGTTTGTGCCTGTGTTGAGAAATTGTTTGTCTTGAATCTTGTGTGTGTGTATGTGTGTTTCGCCAGGCGATCTGGCATGTGCGTTTCTACAGACTTTTCCCATGAGTGCATAATGAATGTGGTTAAATTCTTGACATGCTCTCTAAGCAAGCCAGAGTTGCGTTTACCAGATGTACCAGATTGACTGAGTTTCTCTTAACCATTTATAATCTTTCCTATCGCTGTCTTGTCATGTAGCTATAAATAATAGCAGGCTGAATAAACCACACAACATACACAAAGAAGATTTCTCATGAATCATAAATCTAGTGATTTATTTTCAAGAAGAGATTCTATGTGTGTGTGTGTGTGTGTATGTGTGTGTTTGTGTTTCTATAGAAAGGATATGGTGCACTGCCATCTTTGCCATCAGGTCTTTGCCATCAAGCAGCACCTCTTTATTAAGAGAAAAAAAGTTATTGTGTAACAAGTTGTACACCTGTGTGTGTGTGTGTGTGTGTGTGTGTGTGTGTGTATCACTAAGGATTATTAACTATTAACTATGGAACTCATTCATTACACCATGCTCTATTGTGTATTATTCCTTCCTTTGAGTATATTTGTTTGTCAAGTTTGTCAAGTATATTTGTCAAGTTTAGCTTGAACAACATCCAGCAGGTATTATATAAAGATTAAAACACGATGGAGTTGTGTATAAGTAAAAAAAAAAAAAAAAAAGAAAAAAGAAAGAAAAAGAAATTCTAAGCATGTCATGTTAGCAAGAAAACAGAAAATATCCTCAGAAAGATGTACTTTGCTGAAGAATTTCCCATGATGGAAATCTCTTTCATTCTCTAAAGCAGTCCTGCAAGAATTTTGTGAATTTATTATTAAATAATATTTAGAGGTAATTGCAATTTTTCTTTATTTTCCACAGACTCGGCAGAAGACATTTTACGTGACATCATCAAGGGAAAACTGTGTCACAAAATGTGTTGTGTGTTACTTTTTTTTCAGGTTTTACCAAACATAACAGTTTAGTTGAAGAAATTCAAATAAGTACTTATTCAATACGTCTTTATTTGTAATTTTTTAAACAATGCCATAAACTATTAAAACAGCTAGCAAAAAAATGTCCTTCCATCCCCAAGATGCATCTTAAAGACAGGCTTTTGCCCAAACCTACTGTTTTAATCTACTGAGATTGTAGACGTATTTTCAACCCAAATATTGATGGTTAAAGTTTTCAAGATGACCCGAGACTCCGCCTTGTTTTGGACCATTTCAGGCTAATTATCTTTCTTCAGACCAACGCATACAAATGCAGATTCATACATTCACTAAAAACCCTTTACATATCATTAGCACTAAAATGTGCAATTCATGAGTCTTATCTCTAAAATCTATCTCTGAATTGTGCCATTCCAGAGGCTGAAATAACATTTCCCCTCCTCATGTTTACTCTGTGTGCTACATGTGATTACCGACATTTGGCTAGGGATCAGATTTTTCTTTTTTTGCATCCGCAATTAATTTTCCTCTAGCTTCCTGGAGAGAGGAGTCTGATGCTCTGAGGTATTTTTGCTTCTCATTCATCGCTCGCCTCCTCTTTTCTGTGGCCTGTGAGGTAGGTATGGCTCCAAAAACCCAAATGTGGCAGTGCATGTTTATCTGTTTATTTGCTCCTGCTGAATATGTAGAAACGAGGTGTTACAGAGCACATTTTTTTAAACATTAGCATTGACAGTCTTAAATATAAATATGAACACATTTGAAATAATTATGAAATAAAGACTTATGGGTTCTTCACCGACCAAATGTCTACATTCACCAAATGTCTGCATTCATGTAGAGCAAAATGACAAAAGCTGAACATAATCAATGAGTCAACAAGTGAAAATACACACATATGAGACTTTACCTTAGCAAACTGCTGAGCCACATTATTAACTCTAATGAAGGAAGGACATGGAGTTCAGCTGCAGCGTTTCAGTAAAACCGTTTCACTAATGAAAAGTGGGTCTGAATTTAATACACTTACTCCAGCCATTAGCTAAACAGCTAGCTACTGCTAGCAAACTAGCTAGTATTTGTCACAGATAAACTCATGTATAATTTCAGTTTCTGAGTCTGGAATTGTATTTTTGGTTTCAGAGCTATTTATCTAACGGAGAGAGCTGGTCATGATACAGTATTTACATTCTACCTCCTGTCAGGAATTCTGTGCTGCTATTAGGAAATATTGAGCTTTTTAACATGGCGTTTAAGTGTAGCTGCAAAGTGTACACACACACTCACACACACACACACTTTTCTAAAGACAGATTTGTGTTTCCTGTTAAGTCAAGTTTTAAGTCAAGTGTTTCAAATCGTCTCTCTTCCAAATGGCAAAACAGAAAAGTGGCGCTTGCTTTTAGCTGAAAAATTTATAGTTCTGTTTATTAGTCCCTTTGTGTAGGTTGTATTTTGATTGAACAGCGCGTTCTCTATTGCACACTGCTGGTAAAGCTATTCTCGGTTTAATGGAAGCCAAGAATAACCATTATTTGAAAGCAAATAAGGCAAAAATTAACTGACCAAAGCTTCTTGATTGTAGCAAAAAAGTATAACATTAACTATCATCCACAGGGATTAGCTAAGTAAGCTAGATAGCTTGGTGCGCAGGATTCTGTAGCTAAGATCAGCCAGGTATCACCTCAGTTAACTTTATACACAAGCCATGTTGCTTATATTTCTAACTGTATGTTAAACTACTAAAAATAAGGGCTGGGGTAACACCAGAACACTAATCTAAAAAAAAAATGAGGGTAAATATACTTGTCATTATACAAGACGTTAATTTTCATGCTGTGGAATATCAAGAAGAGGAAAAAGACAGACTTGAGTCATGTAGAAGCACTTTACCTTCTTAGCAGCATAATCCAATTTGTGCCGGTTAATAAGTGCTATTCATCAGGGGGAGATGGGGGGCTTTCTGTATTTATCTAGCTGGACAGCTTGAACCAAGTGGCCTGCTTCTGTGTGTTGTTTTAGCAGGGTTTGCTGCCGCAACTCGAGCAGAGGCTCGGGTTATGTGAGAGCCACTGTCTCCTCTCCAGACGAGGCCGCTGAGCCCCCAAAACCCAGGACTTATGTTTTTTTTGGCAGCTGGGGGCATAGTCAGCTGGTCTGCATGTTTTGGAAAGTGAAGTCCATGGTATGGTGTTAAAGCATTTTTTTTATCTCAGGAAAAGAGGCAAGGGCTGTATGGGGTGGCTCAGTCTAACACACAAACACCTATAGCTGTAGCGCTAGCTGGCACTTAGCAAGGAAAAAGGCCTTTCCTTTAAAAAAACATAAAAGGATCATTCTCTTGATACAGATTTGTGCTGAACACCAAAGCAAATATATAAAATAAGATAATTGGATATATTTTTATATATCAGATTTTTGGGTATCTGTAAATTGCAGGTTGGTATGTTAAACAAAGTGATTGAACGTGAGTTATCAGGTTTTGCTTATTTTCACCAGCTTTAGGAGTCAGATTTATTTCTTCATTTTCCACATGACACTCTGCACATCTGTTTGCCATCCAAATATTTGTTGCATTTCAATTGAAAACCTGAAGTGGGCATTAAAGCTGAGGTTTTGATATAGGTTTATTTAAGTTAAATATTCACCAAACTCCTGTTTCTGTCACGTGTGTGTAGTTTGCATGTTATCCCCATATTTCAGGAGTTTCCTCTGGGTACTTCAGTTCCCACCAGTCCAAAGAAATGCGTTGTAGGCTGATTGACATCTTTAAATTGTCCGTAGTGTGTGAAGAAGTGTGTGAGTGTTTGTGATTGTGCCTTGTGATGAATTGGCACCTTGTTCAGGGTGAACCCCAGGTCCCATGGGATAGACTCCAGGATCCGGAGACCCTGTGTAGGATAAGTGCTATAAAAACAGATGTATTGCAGATGTAAAAATGACAGCAGTGTCAGTCTGTTAATACCAACTCTGACTTTCTGAAATTTTTTATTCTTTTTCTCAAAACAGAAGCCTATTTTACACTACAGTAACCCTGACCAGGCAGTCACTAAAAATCACTGCACATTTTATTTGAGCATCATATTAGACAACTTTCTTTCGCCCACAAGAAAGTAAAACCTCCCACTTGCATGACTTTTTCATTGCATTCTTATTAGATCCCATTCTTATGTGTAGCTCTAGTCTCAACCAGATGCTATGTGAACCTTTCTGGCATGCGTTCTAAACAAACCAAGAAAAAGAAAAATGGTTAATAATCATATCTGATTTTTTTAAAATCTTTTCGATCGGAAGAGTAAAGCATTAAACAGCATATACATTGCAGACTGTTGGTAAAATATATAAAAAACGATTACAAAGACTGTGAGCATTGAATATATCCACATAATATACTGCAGCTGTTAAGTGATTTTTCGGGAAATTGCTAATGCATTTTGTTGTTTTCAAAAATTTGGCTTTCCAATCATCCAAAACATATACAAACATCTTCTTCATTATCCTAGCTTAAATTTTTGCCCATATATGGGCAGATAAGCAACGTTGAAAAACATGCACTTAAGAGTAGAGCAGAACTTCTTCAATTGTCATTACAGCTGGAATGGTTTGTGTTCTTTATTGCAGAGCCCACGACAGTCACAGAGAAATATTATTTTTTCTGCAGAGCATCCAATTTAATGATAACTATCGGTATGAAAAGACATTTTAGTTGAAATGTCCTTTTGGAAAATTGCTTTCTGCAGCTTTAATGAGACCACTTTTCTTCTACCCCTTCTACTTTTTATTCTTCTTCATCACTTAACCTACCTACTTACAATGAATGTTTACAAAATAAGAAATTATACAGAATAAAAAATGCTAGTTGTGGTTATAATGAATTATTATTATTATTATTATTATTATTATTATTATTATTATTATTATTATTATTATCATCACAGGCCTTTGATGATCTCAAGGAGGAATCTTTAATCATGATCTGATTGATTCATGGTTTGAAATTTACTTATATTATCTTCAGAAAAAAAGAAGAGATAATTGGTTACATATTTTCAATGATTTGTTATTTACCTAACTGGAATAGGGATGGGCGGAAAGTAAAGTCACTTCCAGGAAGATTATAATATAATATGTTCAGCTGAAAATCGTGTTTTGCTTTCGTCTAGCCACACAGTCTAGGTGCAGGACAAAGCGAGCATGGTTCAGATTCCTTTACCATCCCATTCCAGGTTTATGGATGTAGAAACAGCTCCGTTATGAGCATATGGCTAACAGCTGTCCTCCACCTTCAAATGCTGGCTGCAGACACCTGCCCGACAGTCACGCACGAGCCACACACACACATCTAAACACAGTCTGCTGTTGTGACAACAGTAACAAAAACAGAACTGGACATACAAGGAGGTCTCTGCTTTAGCCAGACCATATCTTCCAGTCTGAGTCAGGTAGAAATGAAAAGCCTTGAGTGATGTCACTAATGATAATGCATACATATTTATGCAGAGAGTGGAAAAATAAATAAGGCTTCGCTTGAGATCACATCTATGAATCGTCTTCTGAAGGATCGTCCAGTGATTAAGACGTTTTAGAGAAACTCTATGATTTCATACTAAATGCTATACTGCATTACTTTTTACATCAGTCGGAATCGTTGAGCACTGTACAGACATGAGCTGTGTCTGATTATTTCTACTATTACTATAAGCTAAAGTATATTCTCAGTGTTCATATTTATGCTGTAGGTAAGAAATACTCGGATGACCTGTTGCTTCCACCCGGATTCTGCTTTGAGCCAATGGACACCGTGCTAACCCATAAAGCAACAGGACTGAAACAAACAGTAGCAGAAGTCAGTGTGACCTTTCTGAATATATTGCACTTACTGTAGTAGACTAGATAAAAATTCTCAGTTCACTCACTTGCCACTCACTTGTTCATGTCATTTGCTGAAAAAGCTCATTGTTTCATAGTGGATTCTTGTTGGAAACTGAAGTTCCAGCCAGATTGTCAGATTGCAACCTGCAGCATCTGAAAAGTGTACAAAATGTGTTCAGGTGCTAAGATCTTTCTTATCTTTCATATCTATTCTCCTAATGGAGCAGACAGCTAGAGAAAAGTGTAAAAAGCACATAAAAACGAAACCAAAAAATATTCGACATGGCCGCATTTACCGTCGCAACAGTTCTCTTAGGTCGAATTTGGTGTAGATTTATAAGGAAAACAACTGGTATGTTTTTCCTGCACCTTTCAAAACCTGTCCCAGTTTTTCTGTAGACTTTGGCACTTGCTTCTGTTTCTGCAGGTAAAAGCCAGACAGCGTGCATTATTGCTACAAATGGCTGGTGATTGATTCCTGATCGAAAGGCTTGTAATCTCTCCCGCAATTAGAGAAATATTAGACGCATTATATAGGGTTCAATACTGATTTTAAAGCGTAACAGAGGAACTCTTGGGATTAACAGACAGATACTGACCCCAAGACATCATTTTATCAGCACAGTACGTTCTGCTATAAAACATCCAAACATGTTTCTTTTAAAAACACTACGTTATCTCGCTTATGTTTAAATTCTATTAGACATTGTGTGTGAAGTATAATACGAGTATGTATTGTTTTAAACACAGCACAGCACACATTGTTTTTGGGTTTTCTAAGCTGCTTTGGAAGCAGAAAGATTTCATTTTCCTTGCTCTCTTCTTTAATATTCATTTTAGGTGAAGCTTTAATATGCCGTAAGGGTTCTGTCATGTCGAGTTGGTTCCGCTCGCTCGCAGATGTTTGTTGTCCTGAATAGTTTTTCCCCTGCCGTCGAGAGACAGCACAATCTCTCAATCCTTTCTGTTTTCTTTTCCTTCCAGGGTTTTGTATCCACAAAGAGGAAATATGGAGATAAAAATTCATCATTTTAGATGAATCAAAATTTATATTTATGGTAAAGTAACTGGAGTGTGCATGTTTGGGTAATTATAACTGCCATTTCTGAGTGTGGTCCTCGTTGGGGCCACAAACATTCCTGACCTTCAAATAAACAAGTTCTCATCATCTAGTATTATTAATTTCTTCTTCCTATTTAAGTTATATATTGTTTATGTTCAACATTCTGTTAAAACATCAAATCACGTCTTACTTCCTGTTCCTTTCCTGTAAAAGGATGATATAAACCACTTGACTTAAACCACCCACTGTTTTATCTTTTCCAAAACAAAATATCAGATACAATTAAAGTGGCTGTTAGATAATGAAAAGAATAGCCTTCTTGTTCCAGTTTATTCAGAGTTTTATATCCAGTTAAAAGCAGACTGTTTTTTTAATTTTTGACTACATAAGATCAGCTGTGTGAAACATTCAATTACACTAAAGGAAGCAGTATCTCCTAGTCTTAATAGGAGACTAAAGCCGAGGTTTGTGCTCGACTTTGCTTTAACAGGTTTGTGTGGTACGGGGTAATTTTGTAGGCTGAATAATCAGTCTGCTTATTTTCTTATACCCTTTTTATGTCATTATGGACACCTCCGTGCTCACAAACAACGTTCTAGTCATTCAGCAGTGAATGTATGCTTCCTTTTATCTGTAAAAGGCTCGAGTCTGACCCTGAGTGCATCTGTCTGGCTGTTAAAAAGAAAACCTTAGCTTTTCAGCAGACTATTTATGCTTTAAAAGAAATTGTAGAATTAATTTAGTCAGATCCATGTCCTGAAAACCTAGCAGCAGTGACAATGCTGTTTTAGTGTCTGTCCAGAAGATTTTATATTACATGTGTTTATATTAAATGTAATTTTATAAACGTGATTTGCCACATGTACCATGTGTAATGTAAACCGGCTTGACATCTGTGAAGTGGCCTAACGAATGGTTACGACAAAAGTGGTTTTCTATTCATTCTTCAATAAGGTAAGACGTTTTTTATAGAGTCAGTCTATTTAAAATTGTGTAGAACTGTTTGGCACAGCAACAGGTCCATAATCTCCCATACGGTTACCCTAAAACCGGGGATTTTTCAATTACATCTTTCCTTATAATGCCACCCTGCTGTGTGCCAATGCATTGTATTGTGACATGGCAGGTAATCTTAATTAATGTTCCTCCAAACAGACCACTTCAACACTGTTTGTGGTCTCATCAGCCCTTTCTCAAAAGATTTTCTTCGTTATCCTTAAAGATGACAAAAGCCGAGGTATGAAGCACTTCATCTTGCGATAACGTGGCACCTTCTGTGGGTATATAAAGACTCAAGACAGTCGTCATGGTCAGAGCAATTTGTAAGACCATCGACAGAACAACCACAACACGTGCCAAGAGCATCCCCAGTATGAAGCTGAGCGTCTTCTCCGTACTTTTTTTCGCCATCGCCTTCTTGTCTGAGGCACTTCCACTGAGTAACATTGAAGACATAAACCTCATCCAAGACTCTACTGGAGAAGAACTGGCTGAAAACTTTGTGGGATCCGGACCAGGCGTTACTAAGATCATCCTGGTGGCAGACGCCGGCCTGCTGAGAATGCTGACGGCTCTGGAAAAGAAAATGCCTGAGAGGATCCTGAATCCAGATCGCAGAGATGGAAGCCCTGACCTCGGCTCCAGTATCTCCATCATAAGGAGGGACACCAAGAGGTGCATGGTGGGAAGGGTCTACAGACCATGCTGGGAAGTCTAGATCCCGTGGACGAGTCCAGTTACGAGGGCGATGAAATCCAGATCACACCAGCTGATCCTTTGCAGTACATGATATTTATCTGTATAATAAGATCCACAATTAAAATGAGAGAAATACTATTTTTTCTTGTGTCTTTCATGTTTAGTTGATTAACTGTCACATCATATGGTCCTCTCTTAGAAACAAATGCTATTCCTAGAAGAACATTTCATAATGTGAGTTGAGACATGTTTAAAAAGTATACAACGTGGCATCGTATGCTGCATACTTACTCTACACTAAATATGGTGACTAAATAGTAACGACGCCGTTGGCTTGATAGACATGCACATGGTTTGGGGCACGGCACCATAGATATGCAGTTCTTTCTTTCTTTCTTTCTTTCTTTCTTTCTTTCTTTCTTTCTTCCTTCCTCCTTTCTTTCTCTCTTTCTTTCTTTCTTTCTTTCTCTCTTTCTTCCTTCCTTCCTTCCTTCCTTCCTTTCTTTCTTTCTTTCTTTCTTTCTTTCTTTCTTTGACTTGCTTGCTTGCTCAGTGACCAAACTTACGATTGGTTTGGGGACTAAATAACTATGATGAAAAAGAAAAAAATATATAAATGATTGGTTAAAACATCTTATTTGAATGCAGTAGACGAAACAACAAAAAAAACCATTGCAGAGTCTACAATCCAGTACACAATAATAATCAAGTGAGTCTCCAAGCTACATTTTGGTAATTACCTAACCATTTGTAAGATCTTAGCATAAAGGTAAAACTGCCACACACTACTACAAAGCTTTCTATCTTTATTTCAGTCTTGATTTATGAAATGCTCTATAAAGGTCTCGTATTCAGCTGCTCTCCAAGTCAGCGTTACATAAGCACTTATTCTGAGGTCGCTCATCATGGCGCTGAGCATTTCTTTTTGTTATTGATCTGTAGTTTGCTCTTAATCAGGACAGCTGACAAAGCTGCCACAGACAGAAAATCCATGGGACTGAAAGACAAGAGGAAAACAGCAAGGACGCTCGCTCCTGCAGTCCCCACATTAACCAAACTCTGAAATGAGATTTTTTTTCCTCGCATCCATCTTAATTTGTATTGTAGGCGTGTTTGTGCTGAATACCCAACCATGTCGGAATGGAAATTCACAATATCATTTTAAGATAAATATTTAATGCAGATCTGCCAAAACATTGTCGTCATTTTGTGAATATTTAGATATAATTGGAGGATTTGTGGCCGCAATTTTAATTCCATTGCAGCAGCTGAGGAAATGACTCTCAATGTCTCACTGCAGTTTTGAGTCTTGACTGAGTCTTGACTGTTCTGAATAGAATAAAAATGCAGTGCAATACTATTTTTCTGTTTTTGTCACTAAAGCTCAAATGGTGTTCAAAATGTTAGATCTTAAACCAAACAATGTGCCACATAATTCAGCTACTTGAAGGTTAATCTGTATCTTTGCGTTACAATTTTTTCCTTAAAAAAGTTAAAAATGAAAAGTGGTGCAATACAACAGCTACATAATAAGTTACATTATATGGCATATTTTATTAATTAATACAAATTATTATCATTATAATAATTATTATTATTATTTATGATATTCAGAAACAGACAAAAATACACTCACAAATAAAGTGTTTATCATCTAAGCTCTAGTTGTTTTTAAATATAAGAAAATCGCACTGGTAAAGAAGCGACACAAAGTAATTACGCAATTTTTTCACTGTTTTAAGTGGTTTAAAATATCACATTTTCCTGTGCCATGTTCCAGTAATCTTTTTAACTTCTCCTCACTGTTTCCCCTTGGGAGAACCCCAGATGCCATCTTTACTCTATTAGCACAAGCAAAGTTTATTAGATGTCATCTTGATAGGGTGAAGGAACAGGAGCAGAAGTCGGACATAAATTGTTGAGATCTGTCGCGTTTTTATTTCTGGTTATTAAAAAATTTCTAATAAAGTAGTTTAGTAGTGTGCACCTTAGCATTTAAATGCTGCATAATGTAAAGTTTACTTTGCTAGTTAGTTTGAGAGCTTACAAACATTTTAATCTATTTTATGTTGTGTTTTTATAAAGGACAAGGTGACGGCATGAGAAATACAATTTTGTTTGAAGATGTGAATATAAAAAAAAAGTAAATAAAGTGTGTAAATCACGAGGGAATTTGGTTTATGTATTGTAAGTTTTGGCTCACTGGCGAGAGCAAAAAAGTTTCCGCTGAAATGAGGCACAGGAAGAAACAATTCTGTATATAGTCCATTCTCATAAACAAGTACCTGTTTTTTTTTAAAGCAGTTCATTAACTAAAAGAATGTTGATATTCAGAATATTTATCAATGCATAAACACCAGCTCTGTTTGGAAATCAGCTACAATCTGACCCATTGATAGAGTAAAAAACAAGCTTCAATCTAAATAGCAACACACAATTTGACACAATTTTACATTACACGCATGAGGGATTGCACTTGTGTTCACTGTTCAGCTGAATGCGACCATTCATGAGCATTTGAGTCGAAAATCAATGTAATCATCATTTCCTCGTATTGAATTAGTGTGTAACCGTATCCGATCATTAAAATAAATATCACTGCTGGTGTCATTGAAAATCCATTAAGCAGCATCACAAATAACTGTATCTTGCATAGGGCATCATGCTCTATCTGTTTAAGTCATGAGCTACAATCTTTCTATTATACGTGCAAAGAAGCTATTAGGATTCGTAGACAAACAAACATCCCTGTCCTGCCAAATCCACTCCTTCATGATGGCTGACTCATAAAAGCAAATTCCCAGGAAGGTTTTCAAGATTTCCTAGTGGCTCTTCGAGGTGAGCCGAAGCCAATAATTTAAATACACCGAACGCTGAATATATTTCCAGCTAGCGAGAGAACTTGGCTCTGCTTCCAGTGTTTTTTTGGAATTTTCTGAAAAGTGTCGGTATGCTCATTTTCCACAGCAGCGGGTAAAAAAGACTGCTCTGGGAATATGTCGGCGATTCGTGTTTCATGAGAAATAAGTGAAAATATAGGATAGTGTCGGTTCTTATTATTGTTTGAGGGCAGAACATTGAGACACTGTGAAGGAGACTAAGATCTAAAGCTATGAGTTTTGAGCAATTGTGGTTTAATATTTGAGATTAAAACAGCATTTCCTTCAGGATCATAACTATGTGAATCCTGTTACATTTTCATACAGAGATAATGAAATGACATGCAAGTGATGATGTGAGGTGGGTAAGACACTCAGCTGTCTTGGTGGCTCAAGCAGTTAAGGCTCTGGGTTGTTGATCAGAGGATTGAGGTTCAAGCTGCCACCATTGGGCCCTTGAGCAAGGCCCTTATCCCTCCCTGCTCCAGAGGCTCTGTATCATGGCTGACCCTGTGCTCTGACTCCACCCTCATAGGTTGCGTTATGCGAAGAAGGAATTTTAAGTATCTCTCCTTTTCTGTAGGCAGTGGTGGTGCAAGTGGCTAAGGTTCTAGGTTTTTACTTGGAGGATTAGGGTTCAAGCCCCAGCACTGCCAAACTGCCCCTGTTGCCCTTGAGCGAGGCCCTTAACCCTTTCTGTTCCAGAGGTGCTCTGTCATGTCTTACCTCAAGCTCCAAAGTTGGGATATGTGAAGAAAGAATTTCACTATGCTGTAATCTATGTGTAACAAAAATAAAGGCTTCTATTCAATTTGAATCCTTCTTAAGGTTTAAAGTAGAACTCTACAAAAATTAACTATGTAAGTTTAATTGCTTGCATACTCTTTTGCTACACACTCAAAAGAATGTACTTTTCACGTGAGTCACTATTTCTACAGTTAATTACCTTCTATGAACTGCTGTTGTTATCTTAAAGACACATCCCAAGATTCACAATTTGTTCAACCTGAACATCCTTCCAACATACTTAGTCCTGGTCTTTACTCTTCTACACCTCTATAGTGTAATGATATCTAATTCCACGATATAGCACCCAGAAAAAAAGAGGTCTCTTAAGCCTTCTTCTTCATGGTTTCTCAGATATTTTTCCTTGCCACTCACTCACCTCTGAACTGCTCATTAGGAAATGATGTAAATCTGCTGTATGACAAGGGGATAAAAGCACTATTTATAACAGGCTGTTTTTCTACCAGACTTCCTGTACAGGAACACTACATATAATGAATAACCTTCTTGGAAACTGTTGCTATCTAGGTCTCTGTACTGCTTTTACTACATTATTATTAACTTTATGTATTTCCAGGTTTATGTCCCTAAAGGACACTTTACTACACAGGAATGTATTTTAGAATGAGTACAGCTCTATATTACTAAAGAAATGGAGTGGACTGTAGTGAGACACAGCGCCCAATCTCCATCCTGCCGTCCCATGGGAAAGGGCCTGGCTCCGCAGGGCCGGGTGACATCATTAATGGAGGTCTGGCTGGGGGAGGGGGAGACGTCCTGAATAATTTAGGAGCTTTGCATGCTGCAGATTGTGACCTGGGCAGCTGTTCAGACTGGGACCTTTTCCATAAGTGCATTAGGATAAGCTTGGAGGAAACAACCGACAAATCAATACTCACTGTTTCTGTGCTCACAGGGCTTTGGGAGATGAAGCCTTGCTGAAAATGAAGTTAATGGGGGTATGTGAATTGGATTTGTACTCGTCTCCAGCTCTGGTTCCTTCTGCGAATTGATATCATACGGATGCCAAAACCGATGGAGTACAAAGCTTTAAAAGATTTAGCCCCTCAAATAACAATGAGGCAACAGTCCACTCCAAACGAGTGAGCTGTAAATATACAGCAGTGATACGATAAATTATGTAACTTTATCCCATCACTGGCATATGTGTCCCTGGTCATTTGATTCCTGAAGGCACTGAATATCATTAATGGATGAGAGGGTCATTGTTCATTCAAACAGGCATCCCACTACAGTAAATGAAGAACGCATTATCACAAACCTACCAGTTTAATTAAACCCAGATGTGTATTCTAGTGTATAAATTGATTTTTTCTTATTTCATTATAGCTCAAACAGATGTCATCTAATCCCATGACATCTCATCTCAATGAGACCTGAATTTACTCAGATTACAACAAGGATGGTCATATGACCCTGACAGATGAGTCCACGTCGGACCACTCACGAACACACGCGAGTCCGTTTGGTTTTATCATGTTTCTTCAACAGTGTATTTTCTCCAAGTATGTTTTTTCATGAGTATGATAATAATTCACATCAGAGATTTATATGATAATAAAGGATTAACCAAAGATGTACTCTGTAGATTGTGAATACCTCATAACAACCTTCAAGCAAACAGTCAGAAAATCAGTAACCCCAAGCTTATTAGATATGTCAGACATTTTATTTCCAGGAAAGTGTTTGGGTCAGACCATACATTAATTGTATCAATATTGATTATCGGGTATTGACACAGTACCATGCTCATTTATGAAATCCCATAGTGCTGTGTGTTGTAGATCTGGTGTATGTTGCTGCAGTAATGAACTGATACCTATCTGGATGTTTCACAATTAATAAAGCAAAGCAATGCAGACTGCAAACTGAAGATATCGCAAGAAGGAACTATGGCATCATCCAGCAATACAACTGATGAAGCAGTATATTTAATACAGAGCACAATGGTGGCTACCATGAGCGTGTTTATTATTGAGTATTATTGATAGTATGTTGACGGTATCAGTGTTGATATTAAAAATAGCATTGAACACATTAAAAAAATACCACAACATGTTATAACTGAGTATAAGGAGTTAGATTATAGGCAACACACTACAGCAATCAGGATAACCAGAGCTAAAGAAACATGATGCTCCCAAGTGATTAATACAGGTTATTAATTTCATTATCAAGTATCCGAATCAGTTTTGTTTTAATATTCGATCAGGTAGTGATGCCTCCCTAAGTGTAATATATAAGAATGTCAGCACTTTGTTGCAATGCAGAAATAAGGACTATTTAGTTATAGAAAGGTAAACCTGGTATCCAAGTAGTCTCAGAGTTTCTTTCTCTCAGGCCTGAACTGATTAACCTCTTTGTTCACACCTGGTGAAACTCAGCACCACACTGGGGCACAATAGAGACCTTTCTTTCCTTCATGTGCCATTGAGCAGCAAAGGTCTGTAAAGTTCAGTAAGCACATAGAGCATTTATTTGAAAATCTATAAATTCTGAAAACGAAGGCCTCTCTGTTTATTTATGCATGGAGCTCCAGGCAGCAGGAAGGTTCTCCCCGACTGCCAGCTTCGCTCCTTAGTGCCATGTGGACGCTTGGTGTAAAACAATTTGAACAAACTGAAGAACACATGTTCTGGAGAGATTCTTGACTAATAGGGCTTTAACTGTGGCTTGACTATGTTCACTAGTATTCTTGTAAAAAGGCATAGTGCAGTAATTTTGGCAGCGTGCAAATTATACAATTACATGTCAGATAGTTTAATATGTAAACCAGTTGTCAGGAATGTTCCTTTTTTTTGTAGTTAGCAAAATTATAGCAGGCTAATTCTCAGGAATAGGTAAGACTATACTCACTGTTTAAGAATTTTACAGCTGAAACAATGCTAAACGAAGGACCACAAAATGCTTAGAGCTAACAAATGAAAGAGTGATCAGCTGTGGCTAGCTAATAACCTAGTGGTTAGCAAGCAGCACAATGAGTTTACCAGGTAATACAAATGCATTGAGATTTGGTTGTGCTTTTTGCTGTTTCAAAAACAGATTAAATAAATAATTAATAAATAAACAAAGAGCATTTTAGCCACAAGCGAATCACACTTGAGGTACAGTTTTTACTGATAGTGGGGAAAAACAGACACACACATATGACTTAGCTACAAATGAGAGAGGGATCAAACTGAAAAATTGAGCTAGCAAGTGAACAGCCTAGTACCTAGCTAGTAGCAGGATAAGTTACCCAGCTAATACAAACACATATGTACATAGTGCATAGTCATACATTTTTTGTAAATGAAAAGAGGTATCAGGATCATTTTAGGTAACAAGCTTACAATTTAGTAGCTAAGCAGAAGCAAGATAAATTAATCAGCTACTGTTCACTTAACTTAGCAGGTATCCAGTGTCATATAGTCACCTTACATGACACACATTACTTAGGTTTATAGTGCATTTATCATGTTGCCACTTGTAATTAAATGATTAAACTGGGAAGGATTCTTAACAGTTAATGGATGGTGTGGTACATTACTAGGGAGTTTGTGAAAAGTTGTGTCTTTCAGAAATGACTGGAGAAAGATATACTATGCCATACAAGAGTAACCTAGGAACCTATTTAGGAAGGTCCATCATAGGGGATCTTGAAACATACTGACTATAACACATTGTTTACAATTTTTCAAAACAGATATCATTTTTAAGAACCCCTAAAATGTTTTGTGTTTGAAAGATACTGGGTAAAATCTTAATTAGTGCTCTCAAAAGCCCTAATTCCTCTATAATCTGCAGAATTGGATTATTTTGATCTAACAGACCACTATATAGTCTGTTAATAAAGACTGAATATGTTTTGGAGTCCTTATAAAAAAGCACTTACTTCACTTACAGTAAAGTAATGTGAGTTAGTAATATTACTACTATAATAAACACTTTATAGTCTGATGGTCTCCCACATCACTGCCACTATTACAGGCAATAGCCTTCCATAAAAAACCTGAACCCAGAATCACAGCTCATGCTTCCTCTTCTGGAAAGCATTGGCAGTGTAAGATGATCTCACTGGCCAGCAGTGACCTCAGCCTGAAAGAATTAAAGGGACTCTCGACAGTTCAGGTCTTTCACAGGAACGCAGCTTCATTATCACCACTGTTTGGGGTGGAGATATGGAGATAAGCCCCACCCATTACAAGAAGCACAGGTTTATTAAGTCAGTAGAGTAGAATCCGTGTCTTATAATGGTAGCTTCTCTCTGCAAATACGTTTAAACTTGTCCTAAATTATAATAAACCTACATAAACAAATACTGGCAACATATGTTCTATGCTTCACAAGCTGAATTGTGCATGAACTATTAAAAATGGCATATATTTGAGCTGATTTTCAAAATGTGATTTAGTGATGTGAATTCTATCACACTTACAAGGTTACTGAATGAAAGACAAAAATACTGTGAAATTGGTCAAAGAAAAAATAAACTAAAAATACTATCAATTTTTTTAAATAAATTTTAAAAGTTCATATAAGACATAATTATTAACATAATACTAATTATTATTATTATTATTATTATTATTATTATTATATTGTCTTGCTAAAATAACAAAAAATGTAACACTATATACATATACCTGTTTTTAGAGGTATTTATAATAATGTACTAAAAAAATAAATTGAAGTATTTGAAGTAGTTGACCAAAGCTACTCGCTAAAAAAATATGAGCATTTAATCTTATGCACACTGCATATAAAGCATATTTTAAGCAAACCTCATCATATGTGGACAGCTGGATTTACAAGAAATCATATCGATTATTGATCTAAACATATTGATTAGGCCTTTCTGCTTAGAGAGTTCCCGACAGATGTACTTGAAATTGATACTGCCTTTGTGTCACTGGCAGCCATCTTGGATTTAGAGGAATAATAATCAATGGAGCAACAGAAATCAGGATAGTGGTTTATATTACAGTAAGGAAAAAAATGGTGATTCTCCAGTTATGGAGTCAAATGTGATTTACAGCTTTAATTTCATTAAAAAAAAACCTTAAATTATGTCAGCAAATATGAACACAATGTATTAAAGAACATTTTAACATGCATCAACTCTTGCCTATGTTTGTGATATTAGCTTTCTTAACCTACGCAAACAATAATGACCTTTCATAATTATTTGCCCTTAATTAAATGAAAATACTTTTTGTTACCTCTCAAGGCATTTCAGTTCTAGCTCAGACTTTGCTTTGGTTATATGAAACCAACCCCTGACTATTTTGTGTGAAAAACTAGCAGGAACTTTACAGTTCATACATTTTTCCGGTGGTACATCTGGCCATCTGCTTAAAATAGTGAATGTTAAAGCAGAGGCCCAGGTTTTTCATGAGTGGGACATATAGGCTTTGCTCTGTGACCGTTGGGTTACAAGCCAAGGTTAGAAAGGTCTGCTTTATGCTATGTGCATAAATATAGTCGCAAACAAGGTTAAGAGGTTACAGCCAAGCCCTGGTTTACACCACATTTACAAATATAGCAACAAGGTTAAGAACAATGGGGCAGTGTGATAGATCAAGTGAAATGCAATGGAGGACAAATAGAGCACATCAAATGAACCAACAGAATTCCAGTTAAACACAATGGGAAGTTATTTGGTTCAGATTCAGTGTTGAATAACATTTATTCACTGATGGAAAAACTTGAGATTTGCTTGGTTATAGATTTTAATGGTTAATCTTGTTTGCTCTTGACTTGTCTTTAAAGCATATAATCTTTGTAATGCTAGTAAAAGCTGACTCAAACACTGATAATCCATTTGGAAACAGTATTTTTCACAGAACAAGGACTAGAGGGAGATTAAATATGAAACCTGTAAGAGAGCGCCCTCTTTTGGATGTTTCATAGAAATTTACATTTGAAGAGAACCATAAAACAGCTAAGGCATTTTATTTGGCTCAAAATAAGAAATTCAAACCCTGGAAAAGAAAGCTGTATATTATGAAAAAAGTTAGCTTTATGTTGTAACTGAACCAGTGTCTGTTCATTGAGCACCAATGCACAAGGTTTCCCTTAAAATGATAAAAAAATCTCTGCATAAGAGTGACCTAATGCATCAGATCAGTATCCAAAAGCACTTGAAGGTACTTAAAGCTTCCTCTAGCAGTTCCCCAAGGATTTGTCTTGTAGCACTTCAACTGACAGCTTCTTAACATTTATGCTTAGGATTCAATTCTGCTGCACAATAAATTCCCTTAGTTGATGCTTAGCCACTTGTTTTTATGCCTTAATTTAAGTAAGCCCAACACAGACCAGTTAACTTTTCTAGCAATTCAAAAAGTGCCAATTGTGTCAACAGGACTCTAGATTGGAAGCGTATACATGTCAAGTGTTTTAGCATTAACTTGAGGGTATTAAACTGACATTACCTGAATATAACTGTTCTTGGCTTAGGACATTACGTATTTAAAATACGTAAGGACTACATTGGGTAAAGGTTTAGCCAATCAAAAGAGGCCAAGCTCAGAGCAGTGTTTAGGTCTTGACTCTAGGCAGGATGTTCATTTTGCTTTATGGATGCAATCAAAAAAAAGCCCCACTGTAGTAAACACTTAAAAGGTTTATTGTAAAATTTAGAAAAAAAAAGTACAAGATTGCACATCTGTAGAAAGCAAGAAGAGGTAACATTTACCAAGACAATGGCAGTGTAGAATAAAGCATCTTGGCCAAATGCACAACCTTAACCATCTTCCATACACTTCAAAAAACCATTTAAAACAAAGTAAAAGCATGCATTTAAGTTACAATTTTTACAAGGTCAGCACATAGTGCTAGAGTCTATTCCAATCTCACTAGGAGACTTGCTTGGCGAGGTCCTTGATCATTGATGATTTAAGTTGTGAGATGGATGCGATCCTCATTTGCTTCTGACTGGAGTACTTGTTCTTAACCGCCTAGGAGAGAACAAAATCATTGCTATAAAAACAGCAGTTTGTAGGTGTTACTGTAGATATTCAACCCACACTCACCAGGTGCTTCGAGAGTCCTTCGTTGACTTTGACCACGTTCTTAGCAATGTGCTTCATTACAGGGATCAGGCTGTCCTCAGTGTAACCCATGTAATACTGCAATGTAGGGTTCTGTAGAGAAGTAAAATGAGAATTGACCATCCAAAAACCATAGAAAAGGGTGGTTCTTGTGAAGTGGGGTTAAGTAGAGCTTACCCAGTCACCACAGTCAAAGACTTTCAACATGAGGGCAAAGGCAGAGCTGGCAACCAGAGAGGGAGACATGTGCACCATGTCATAGTCCACCATTGTAAGCTCCACAAAGTACTTAGCCAAAGTGTGCTGCTCTGCTGTAACCTATGCAGGTCAAGTTTAAAAGAGATTAATAACCAACAAATGACTATTGGGGAGGATCAAAAGGGAACATACAAACCAAGAATTCCATGATTTTAAAAACCTCACCCAGAGATGTTTGCATCCCTAAAATAAAGTTATCAAGCTTAAAGCATGATCCTACACTCAAATCCATCCAAAAGGATAAACAGCCCAATTTATATTAGTCAAGTGACAACTTTCACTCATTACCATCACCCCATTAATGTTGAGGCATTTTGGTTGCTAGAGATTACAATACAGCAAGCATGCTTTTGATCAGGTGCAATAGTTAAAATCACCTAGTGAGAAGAGAGACATCAAGATAGCTAAGAAATTAGTGCTTTTGATGGTCAGCCAGCAATCAGTACCTCTCCAATTTTTGAGGCCCTACGGAGGAACTGGAGTGGCAGGGGTCTTCCAAAGCTGAATTTCAGGACTCTCATTATGTTCATCTCCATCTCCCGGATCTGCGCAGTGGTATAGGCACGGTCCGTCACAAAGGCAAAGTCTGCGATCTCAGGTGGGTACATTTCCTCATATTTGGAGGCAATGAACATAGCAGTTACACCAACCAGCTGAAGCTGCTTTTTTGGAACAGGGTGATCCTGTTGACAAAGAGAACCTATAAGTAACAAGCACTTAACAGCCATTTTTGCTTACAAGAGGAGTTACCCTTCAGCTAAAGCCACCTACTTGAAGAAAACGGTCAATGATTGCAACAGTCATGTACATGGTCTCCTGCAGCAGTCGGAACTTGATTTGGACCTGGACGAGCCAATCAATAAGGATGGCACGCATGTTCCCAGTAACTTCCTTTCCTTCCAGATACTTTGGCCTGACAGCCTGATCAGCCTTGAAGACAACGCAAAATAAATAGGAAGTTAAGCATAGAAACAAGTCAATCAAATATTAAGTTAAAGGACGGAGACAGACCTCAAGTTGCCGGAGGTATTTGTAGATGTCCTTTACATATTCACTGCAGAGCATGGGATTGTCATAGTCATCAGCGTCTACATCCTTGATATTGAGAAGCACATCAGAGAAAGCCTGGCACAGCTCATCTGGGGCACAGCCAGAAGTTTCCATGGGCACAGGAGAGGATGGCTCAGAATATATCTAAAGATTAAAGAATTACTTTAAAACGGCATCAATCCTAATGAACACCGTCCGTTTTGACCAGGACTGAACTACCAGCTAAATTAATAAGATGTAAAAGCAAAACCAAGTGCTACTGAACCTCATTTTCCTCTTTAGGTAACTGCTTGGGTGCCTGTTTTGGCTGTTGAACAGGCTCAGGAACTTTCTTCTCTTCAACCACCACAGGGGCGACCTTCACATCCTGCTTCACAAAGCCATTGATCAGCCAAGTATTCATATACACCACAAAACAAAGTTACATCATACATCCTTGTGCATATTGCTCATTTTGTGCCAGTGTATACTGAAAAGGGGACTTCAATAAAACCTTGTCCACTCACTTTATTCAGAGGGAACTAAAAGCATTAGACTTCCACATGTAAATTTAACTAAGCATTAAGTGAACAATAAACATTCAGGTGGGTTTCAGTCCCAGGGACTTGAAAGCTTAGAGAGAAAGTGACGGATATTAAGTGTACCATAGACTGTTGGACAGCTGAAAGATAAGGACACCACTACCACCCGTTCACTGGGGGATTTTCCAGCACATACTAGAGACCATTAAGACAATTTGTAATCTAGAAAATAACTCAGTCACAAAAACTAAGAATATTCAGAACTTGGGCATTAAAGTTTCTTATTTTTGAGATTTCTTTTGAACCTTTAATACACATTTTTCACTTTGATGTTCAGTTATAAAGGAAGCTACAGTACACATAGAAGGGAAGAGGAAATAAGGGTTGTACTCCATTTAGGTTTAATATAGACTTCATTTAAATGCATTTTATTTATATAACACTCCTAAATGGTGTGTGTTTATGTCACTTTAGGAGATCCTATATCCACACCATTTAGGAGATCTATATACACCTCTTTATTTAATACATCTTTGTCTGCCATTTAGGTGTATATATAAATATACTACATTTAGGAGATATATCTAGTATCTATATACACATTTATATATAAATATATAAAAAGATGCAAGTTTGAGGGAACCTAAATAGCCAAAATGTATAATAACCTAAAGTGCAGTTTAAAACGTTTCCTCCCAGAATAAAGAGCGTGGTTTTGTACATGCATGTATTTAAATTATTAATTAAAACCTTGTAAACACACATGTACCTTTTTTCTCAGAGGTTGTCGAGGTAAAGCCGCGTTCCCGATTTCCCCCAGTGCGGCCCTGGGCCTCAACACAGGCTTGTTTACAGGGACCGCTTTCCCTGCCACTGGGTGCTGGTTCTCACTGCTGGGAAGGCGGTTACTCTGAGGGGACAGAATAGAACAAACCATTACGAAAAAGAAAAACACGTTAAAAGCGCAATACAAAGAAGTAACACGCGCTCCATTATACAGACAGAAACAAACCGGAAACATTCAAGCAAACAGCACGCGCACCAATATAGCATTAAAGACAACAAAACACAACGTGCATAAAGAAATGCGCGTTGCTAGAAAGCATTTAAAAGTATTTAAAAACAAAAGCTCACCCTTGTGATACGCAATGCCATTTCTAAACTCTCGTCCCTTCACAATCCACACGTAAACTGATTTAAACAGCTCGATACAGCACCAAACCGCTCCCGTGGTTTAAATTGTCGCTCTTTTGAACGTGATTGGCTGCGTTCTAAAAAATCCGATCACTCTGATTGGTCGAACGGCACCTGATAACAATGCGTTCCCAAGACGACTAATGAACACGTGACTCAGTGTGGGAGGAAACTCTGGTTAAATATCTTTTCTTCTCTATGTAAAGTGAGGCTCGTGACACGTTTAGAGACGTGCACTGCCATCTAAAGCACCGGATACACGTGACTCGGGTTAAATTTTCTTAGATGAAACTATATTCTGTGCAAAGTGAATTTTTACAGTAGTAAAGATTGTAAAATGAGATGCACCCACACCCACACAACACTGTTAATATAAAAAAAACGAAAATAAAATAGAAATAAAATAAAATGTATTAATTTTGTGTTCTCCTGCACCCTTTTGACATTAGTGAAAATTTTGTGATATTTTTTTTAATGATCTTGTTCTGTCTTATGTAAGGAACAAATCACACAAGCGTATACTTTTACATTCAGCACCTAGTGTAGTTGGTTATTTTTCAAAGAAAGCACATCCCCAAAGTGCTTTATTCCTCTTATACTACAGCACATTTATAATCCACCTACTGCCGTGTTTTTGGATGGTAGAATGAACCTGAAATGGCCAGAGGAAGCCCATATAAATGTACAGAGAACCTCCAAACATCTCGGGATCAAATCAAGGACCCTGGAGCTGTGAGGCATCACTGTACAGCTCGTACATTCGTAACACACACACACACACACACACACACACACACACACCAGGACACGATTGTCTAAGAAATAATAATAATGTATTTTTTAATGACAAACTGTATAAAAATAGATACAATAACAATTACAAGTAAATAATACACACTATACTATACAGAGTTGTTAGTATAGTGTATACAAAAGTTGTAGTGTACAAGAAAACCCATACTGACATTTATATGAGTTTAACAACCATTTAGAAATCCATATTGAACCATCATCTTGAGCTGTGCCACTTTTATGCAGTATGTAGGAGCCAGGAGCGTTTGCGTGATGGCTGGCAAGTGAACACTTTACTATAAGAAGTGTAGAGCTGGTTTCAATCCATCAGCTACAGAAGTGCTTCTTTCCAGTGTTTTGCATGAAAATTGTAGCAGAGGCTTTATTCCTTTCCGTTCATCACCATGGAGATGTAATTCACATACTAGCTGAACCGCTTTCATCTTTCCACACTATAACCCTCATCCTTACTTCATGTAAATAAATGAACTGACCGTCTCTAAGGGGAACAAGAGACCTGTACCAGTACCTGTTTAAAAAATTATGTTTTAAAAATTAACTTGGCATATAAGCTTTCAGTTTCACAGGAATGACCATAATGCCTCTAAAACCAGATCTTAATGTACTTCAGGTTCATTTAATATAAGAACGATGTCCAGTAGTGCATAAAATAAGCAACAGGCTTGAACATGGGTTCTTTTACACCAGGCCTCACTTTATACCTATAGGACTGTAAAAAATTTTTTTTAATGTTTATTTGGGAATGTTCATGACATAAAGGAGTTTTCATGAGTTTATTTTCTGAAACTAACAACTCAGAACTAGTTCTTAAATGTTTTATTTACAGGGAAAAATAATACATTTTCACATGATACATGTGCCATCTTTGTAATATTTCATCGTCTCCATCTGCTGCGTCATTGCCAGAACCTCATGGAATCCTGTGCTGAGACCGGACATGTGCTGGAAATAAGCTTCCTTCTCTACCTGGACAGTCAGATTATTCACACCCACATCCTTCAGCACTGTAGTCACCTGATCAAAAATAAATGATAAGTGATGACGGGCTATTTCAGAGCACAGTTTTAGAATTATACAGTTTTAAGAGAAGATTTGATCAGACCTGCTGAATAATTCTTTGTTCCACAACATCGGACATGATTTGTAGGTGAATGGTGCCGGCGAGGACGTTGGCAGAATGCCTCCAGAAGTGTGGGTCACGGTAAGACAAGACGCCTTCAATCTTCTGAATCTAGACAGAAAATTACAGGAATTTAAGGACATTTTAATTTATTGTTTGGTGTAAACTATATGTAAACCCGACAGTTTAGTGTTAGTACTTTTAACAAAGTATAAAATTTTGTGTTATATCTTAATACTCTGAAACTAAAAAATCTGACTGGTTGAAAGGTATTGAGCGCTTTCCTTTAAGGGCAGTCCTAAAAAATTTGCACTGCAAGGTTTAGATAAAATGAAGACATTAAATTTGATCAGAAAAAAAAGGAAGGGTTGAAGGAAGGGATTCGCATCCGGCTGCCCTGATTACAGCTAACCTGATTATACAAATCCTCTTTAAGCAAAAAAATAAACAACAAAAAGTATTGGCACCCTTGACTGTGTCTGGGTTGCAGGCCTTAAAGTCTCACACACTATTATGCAAAGTACTTTCCCCACACCGACAGTGGCAGACATTTCAATGTAAAATAATCTACTCCATAAATACTACCTTTTCAAGGGCAAAGTTTATCTCCTTTTCATGCTCCGGTGGAATTCTCAATAAAAGAACTTCGCAAGCATCCTTCAGCAGGGGGATGACGCTGAGGAAGATGAGTACGGCAATGAACAAAGAGCAGATGGGGTCTGCTATCAGCCAGCCGAACTGACTGATCAGAACCGTGGATATGATGACTCCAACGCTGCCCAATGTGTCAGCCAGAACATGCAGGTAGACTCCTGAAAACACCAGCAATGAATGTTAAGATGACGTCACTTTCAATAGGACAAAGTGCATGATCACATCATACGCAGCTACCTCTCATGTTAGTGTTCATGCCTCTTCCTCCAGAGCTGTGAGAGTGCCCATGGCCGTGAGAGTGACCATGACCCCCGTGGCTGTGCCCATGACCTCCATGACCATGTTCTCCATGCGTGTGACCATGGTGCGAGTGGCCGTGCTCATGACCGGAGCACGAACCCTTTGATGCCCCATGGGAGTGGGCGTGGCTAAACGCACAGATGCCCAAAAGGTTTACGATCAAGCCGCCCACAGACACCGGCTGGTGAGAGAGCAGATAACAAAATTTAAACTATAAATATCATGTAACAGAACACAGCAACTTTAACATAACGTTTTTGTTAATACCATTTTGTAATAGACACTCTGGCACACCATAGACAACTGCCTTTCACAATAGAAATAAAGAAACGAATCAAAAACTTACCGCTAACATGACAGTGTTGATGTTGGGAGGGTCGATCAGTCTGGAGAGCGACTCAACAAACACAAAGAAGGCTATGACCATGAGGAACAAGCCGTTTACGAACCCAGACAGGATCTCAACACGGCCATACCTTTAACAAAAAGAATTTAAAAAAATAATAAATTACGCACTTTCATAATTTTGTGCAATTTTAGCACCATGCTAGTTTAAGTCTATAACCTACAACTCAAAACAAAAAAAATAAATCCAATCGTTCAGTAACAAAACAAGCCTCACCCATAAGAGTATATTCTTGTCGCTTTCCATCTGGTCATGAGGGCAGCGAAGAGCCCGAGCACCAAAGCCGAGCAGTCAAACAGCATGTGGAAGCCGTCCGAGATCAGACCGAGGCTGTTGGTCCACACGCCATAGAACAGCTCCACAAATGTGAAGGCCTTAAAACAAAAACAAAAAAAGCAACAACATTATTGCTCATCAGTTCTATTAATACTGCACTGCTGAAACATTACTTAATACTGTTTATCTACTGAGCAGTAAATCAATAATAAGTAAATAATATAGACTCGCTCTCTCTCGCTCTCTCACTCATATATATAAAAACCTCACCAAGTTGAGGCACAGGAAGTAGAAGATCTGTCGGGAATCGTATTCCTCCAGGATTTGCTTGAGCGAGTCTTTGATGAAGCGAGGGAGCGACTGAGAGCTATGTTGAAGAGCATCACCCATGAGGTTATAGAGAGGAGTTCCCTCAGGTGAATATCCCACCAGCGTCCCCTTCTGTCCTTTCTTCGAGGGAGAAGTCAGTATGCTGTTGGCTGCAAAACGGACCCAGATAAAGGAAAATATACATACATATATATAGACATGAATATTATTAGCTAGAATCAAATGACAAACTGCAACAGCAATAGTGTTTTTGTTGATAGCCTGTAACGTTGCTATTCCACAGTTCATGTCAAAATCTAGAACTATTCACAGCCCGAATGATCATTTTCTATCACAGACAGACAAATGCACAAACACGAGGTGTTCACAGGAGATTATAGGGTTGTGATGAGATTTTGTAAACGATAGGAACAAATTATATAATGACATGACAAACAGGATTTACATATAAGAAAAAAAACAAACCCAGGAGAACATCCAGAGCTCCACGGAGGTTGTATCTCAAAGTCAGGATTTTGAGACCAGACCAGAAACCCTGGACCTGTGAAGCATCAACACCACCCGCTGCTTCTCACAGTCATTCTTCCAGTCACAAACAGACACTGGGTTTGGAGCAAGTAGTTTAAGCGTAGAAGCCATATAACTCACACATGATGAAGAAGCAGGCGCTGACCAGCACTCCTCCGGACAGCACGTGTTCAGTGCTGGACTGCTGGCCGCTGGTCCTCATGGTCCGCAGCTGGTCTGTCAGAGGATGGGTCCAGAAGTTGGCCAGAAACAGTCCGCTAACGAACAGGAAGTAGGAGCTGTAGCGGGCGCAGCGTGGGGCCTCAAGCTTCGTCACGCAGATAGAATCCACGTAGAAGTCCAGGATCATCACAGAGAAGACGATCATGGAGAAGGGCAAGATCAGGCTGGACCATGAATCCACCTTGCTCTGTGCAGGACAGAAAAGTAAATAACTAAGCAGGGTTTCCTGCAGCACTTTGCAGTTCGAGTGGCCGGCCTAAGCTGGGAAACCCTACTGCCTTAACTAGGTCGTCCAAAAAAAAAATTCCGCTGCACAAAAGGCTGTCAAGTGCATCTTGGAGAATAGCGCGGACGTGCTTCGCACGCGCGCCACACGGCCGAAATAAGAGAAAGACGTGGTCTGTCACTGTCTGGAGGATAACTAAACAGTTGATAAAACGTGTGTCTGCAAAATTTTAAATGTTGTTTTGCACTTTCTTATTTATTATTATATGTTATTTAAATTTTATATTTTTATATTTATTAAAATAATTGATTGATAAATAAATAATTGTTAAATGTAGTACAGAGTCTGTGGTCTATCTCACAAAGAAGCGCCGTCCCGTCGTCCGTCCGTACCCCCTAATAATACACTATTTATTATTACTTATTGTTATTTAACTTTTATAATCTTCCAGATTAAAAGCTCTAATAATGGGAATCAAATCCTTTCTACACAGACGATATCAGTTACGAACCTCTGTGGTGGCAGAGAGCATAAACACCCAGGGAAGCAGCAGTAGAGAAGCCACCAGGTTGGACAGAGCGTAGAGACGCTTCGCTCCGCCAACTTCCACTGACAGCTTTCTGGAGTGTGTGTGGAATGCTACCTTCAGACACAGTGCCAGAACCAACAGTACAACTCCACCCTGAAGATGGAAGACACACACCACACACACACACATATATAAAAATAAAAATAAAATAAAATAAATAATCAGTCTCTGCACATCCACCCCAGAACAATATCATGGGATTTTACTCACTTTATGGTCGGCTACACCTAAAAACGAGATTCCTGTGTATAAAGCATGGGTGAGGGCACTGTCATGGTGTCCCTCGGCTACAGGTCAAACAGTTAAGGTCACGGCATGACATTACTGAAGAAAAATGACACAGTCACACATTAGACTTTCTGTAGGAAGGATACGGTGCTCTGCCATCTTTGCCATCAGGTCATCGTTGTCGAAGAGCAAAAGACAAATCACTGCAATGATGAAAAATGCAGCACCTCTCGTCTATTAAGTGAAAAATAGCAAAGCAAATCTTGGCATGTTGTTGTGTAACAAGGTGTACAATTGTGTGTGCGTGTGTGTGTAGGTGTAAGTGTGAGGGGGGGAGGGAGTGAGAGAGAGAGGGAGTGTGAGAGAGAGAGGGAGTGTGAGAGAGAGAGGGAGTGTGAGAGAGAGAGGGAGTGTGAGAGAGAGGGAGGGAGTGAGAGAGAGAGGGAGGGAGTGAGAGAGAGAGGGAGGGAGTGAGAGAGAGAGGGAGGGAGTGAGAGAGAGAGGGAGGGAGTGAGGGAGTGAGAGAGGGAGGGAGTGAGAGAGGGAGGGAGTGAGAGAGGGAGGGAGTGAGAGAGGGAGGGAGTGAGAGAGGGATTTTCATCCTTACCTTAGAGGGTCCTCCATCTGAGGTAGTAAAGAGAACGGTAAGGAAAGCGGTGACCACCACCTCTTTGTGTTCAAACAACAACAGCGTCCTGTAAAATCTAGTCTTAGTTCTCATCCCATGATTTGTACACCAAACGTACACCTATGAAAAGAACCATGTACTAACAGCAGCTGTTTACCTCAGTGGCCCACAGAGCGTCAGGCCAAAAAATCCCAAGAGAGAGATCACACAGCTGATCACAGCATGCTTGAAGATCCTGATCCACTGAAAGAGAAGCATTCGATATGAACATGGCTGAACTTCAGCTCAGACAAATTATGTTTCACACTTGTTTTTTTAATGTGTACCTGTCTTTTGGTCACTACTTTTCCTGATGAGAAAGGCTTTTGAAAGAAAAGCAGAATAAGCGCACACCTGTGACGGAAAAAGCAAAGATTTACACACGTATTACAAATACTAACATGTGTCATATGTTTTATTGCTCTGACATCAGAGCAATCTAGTAACTCTAGCTTTCTATTATTTGTTAAACAACAACATGCTGTAACCTTTTAACCGTTTGATGGTGTGGAAAATCTGTGATGGTGTGAAATCCTGCCATCACTTATGTTCTAACAATTATAAAATGCCATTTCTTCAGCAGACCCTTATTTGTTTCTGTGTTAAACTTATTGTGACTGTTACAGCTCCCTGATCGACCCCTTCTGAGTCTGATGTATAATAAATAAAGTACATAATAACGTGAAGGACATAAAATAATATCATGTGGAAATGCTTACCCAAATTTAAGTATGAAGAGAAACTGCACAACATGGACAACTTTTAGGAGGTCATAAGACTCAAAAATTCCTAAAGCTTTTAACAACTTAGTGAAGAAAAGCAACACTATGTATCTGGTCAATCTGAAATAAAAGGGAGAGAACAACAGACATGAAACAGCAAATAAAAAAAAAAAACAGCAAATTATTGCTTTGGCTATACAGGATGACGAATTACATTTTAAATTCAATAATATTTATCTAATATAAATGTATTAAGAAAAAAGAAAAAGAAACTATTTAAAACTGAATTCTAATAAATTAAAAGAAATATCTTCTGCAATTGTAAAAAAAAAAAAAAAGTGCTGGAATTCATGTAAATAACATTAAAATACAATTTCAAAGACAAAATATTATAATGGTTTTATTTTTAAAAAATGGGAAAGAATATAAAGGGAGAATTAGATAGAAAAATAATTGAATTAATAAATAATATAATTTCAAATATTCTAAGAAATTAGTTACAGTCTAATAGTTGGTAAACTTGTGTTTGACAGTTTTATAGATACAAAAATTAAGCAGGACAAATCACAAAATTATTCTGACAATTATTCTGACAATTTCTAATAATACTTTAAAAAAAAATGTTACTTTATTAATAAAAATAATAAATAATTAATTTGAGCTGCTTCCAGCATTAAAAATATTTAAAAAAAGGCCAAAAACTGATTTGAAATGATTAATTTCATGAGTAATTAATCAAATTAAAATGTAAACAAACACATAAATACAACTTAGAAAAGTAAAAAGTAGAACATTTTAGCATCAAACCTGCTGCCTTCAAATTAACATGACGAGTAATATCCCGATATCTGGTTTATCTCAGAAAAATACATCATGACATCATTTATCACGATATCGATACTGTATCATATTGTCCAGCCCTGGTTGCATTAGCATTAGCATTTAGCTTACCTGGCATTAGGCACTTCAACGCGGCCCAGCTTTCCACCTGAAATGACATTACTGCTGTACTTGTCATCCATTGCGTTTGTCTAAAGGTCTAAATTCCCTCTTATTTAGTTCTATGGTCTGTATGAAGCGCTAGCTAACTAGCTAACTAGCTAACCTGCCTGAGGCTAGCTGAAGCAATGCTAAAGAATAACATAATTCAGCTAATTGTAGCTAATGACTTCTGCCTTATATAAAGACTTTTAAAATCAAGTCAGAGGAGCTGTCTGAGAGCGGGGGTATATACTGACACCCATCATCTGTTAGCAGACACAAGAGCTAACTTTAAAGTTTTACAAATACAATCTGCCTGTTGAGACACAGCATTGCTAATATGCTAGTCAACGTCATCACTTCCGCATAACTTCTACTTCTTTTTAGAGTGAAGCCAAGCGCGAGGAAAAAATGTGTATTGGCGCCCCCTAGCAGACCGGATCCTAAATACAATTGGTGTATGTGCGCTCCCTAGCGGACCGGATAGTAAATACAATTGGTTTATTGGCGTTCCCTGGCGGATTGAATCGTAAATACAATTGGTGTTGGCGCCCCCTAGCGGGTTGAATTGTAAATACTATTGGTAAATACTAAAGGAGGGGGGGCACGGTGGCGTAGTGGTTAGCACGTTCGCCTCACACCTCCAGAGTCGGGGTTCGATTTCCGCCTCCACCTTGTGTGTGTGTGGAGTTTGCATGTTCTCCCCGTGCCTCGGGGGTTTCCTCCGGGTACTCCGGTTTCCTCCCCCTGGTCCAAAGACATGCATGGTAGGTTGATTGGCATCTCTGGAAAATTGTCCCTAGTGTGTGATTGCGTGAGTGAATGAGAGTGTGTGTGTGTGCCCTGCGATGGGTTGGCACTCTGTCCAGGGTGTATCCTGCCTTGATGCCCGATGACGCCTGAGATAGGCACAGGCTCCCCGTGACCCGAGGTAGTTCGGATAAGCGGTAGAAAATGAATGAATGAATGAAATACTAAAGGACCGGATCGTAAATACAATTGGTGTATTGACGCCCCCTAGCGGACCGGATTGTAAATACAGTCGAGATGGGTTCTTACAGTATTTTCATTATAGCTTCTGGGATAAACAGGTGGAGCGTAAAAGAGCAGAAAAAATATATACAAATAATGAAAAAACTTAGGGATGGGCTATCGAAAACTATGTCTTATAAAGCAGCTTGATAGACCAGTACTGGGTCAAATACACTATAGCCTGCACTTCATCCTTCTAACCAGCAGATGTCACTAGTATATCTAGATGTCACGTTATATCTTTAACTGCGTACTTAAATCATTTTTTATTCTGCACAACAATGCATTCATTCAAAGGCTTGAATTCATTCAACCAATCGCATCCGTCAGCTCAGAAACGCTCACTTTATTTTCATCTGCAGAAGCAGCAGCAACGGGAATTGTCCGTGAGCCGAATCAGCTAACCCACTGAGTCGATTCCTTCAGCTCCCAAACGGCTCATTTAATTTGTTTAATTTTTACGTTTCAAATCGATATTCCTTGCTTATCTACTGTGTTTCTTTACATCTATCCAAAAGAAAGAAAGATCATAAACACAACTGAAACAAACACACGCCTTACCAAAGTTTACACAATTCACTAAAACGACTTTTATTAAAGTATCGGTATCACCCCCGTATTTATTAAAAAATGTTCTAAAAGAACCGACTCAAAGAGTCGACTCGTTCGCGAACGATTCAGCAAATGATATGCAGTGTAGCATGTTAGCACGCTAGCTACTTGTGATTGTATATACACATATGTGAACCTTTATTTTATCTACAGTATTTTCGTGAAAAATGAACGGGATGCCGAGTACGGCGGTAATTCAGATTACCAACTTATCCGCGTCTGTTAATAGTGAACAAATGCGAACTCTGTTTGGTTTCCTCGGAGATATCGAGGAGTTACGGCTCTACCCTCCAGAGTAAGTGCACGCCTGTCGGGCTACGCCAAGCAGGAAACACCGAGGATGTACAGGCCTGTTCAACTGAGCGTTAGCAAGCAAGTTACAGAGCCATATATGTTGTTCTGAGCAACAGTGGTTTATATTATGTTTCCTGCTTAATTTAGTCAGCTAAATGTTTACCACAATTACAAACTGATTATTAGTATTATATGCATTAAAAAGCAGAATTTAATATACAGATATGTTTCTTTTGTAATTTGGCCTCAAATGTGTTTGTGGATTTAAAGCGTAAATGTGACGTCCAAACAGTCAGTTAGAAAAAGTTAATACTACGTTAATAATATGTGTTAATACACACATTATCTTAACCTTTTATTGTCTGTTAATCTAAATAAGTACAGCATAATTAACCAAAAGTATGCGTTTTAGATTTGTGAGCTTTTAGATATTCCCTTCACCGAAAAAACCGTGCAACTGGTTAGGGAACGTGTACAAACTGTCGCACATGAATAAAACGTGTGTGTGTGTGTATATATATATATATATATAAGATTTTGCAGTGAAGAGGCAATAATAATGCGCATTTATCTGGCCACTTTTCTATAAACACACCATGCTTATGTTTGTAAGACCCTCCGTTACTAGACTTTGCTCGTTTGCAGCTTGCACAAGGTGTTGCAAACATTCCTTTGCAGTTTTGCTCCATGTTGCCATGATTGCATAACAGATTTGTCAGCTGCACATTCATGCCCTATTTTTGTTATTCTATTGCATATTGATTTGGTGAATGATTTGTGATTCAAGACACTGGCTCATGACCAGCATGACATAGCCATGTATAAGACGTGTAAATGCTCGTCATTTGTCATGGTAGTCATCAAAACTTGTTCATTGTGTGACAAGAAATATTCAAACACACAAATTCACCACCTGCTGTTTGACCTGTCCAGTTTCAATGAGCCTGAGCTCCTTATATTCATGTTTTCTACAGCCCCGGTGCTGTGCGTTCAGTCGTGTTTCACTGCTCATGCTGTTTGTAAAAAGAGTTTATTTAAGTTACTGTGACACTTTTTTCAACTTGAACCGGTCTGGCCACCCTTTTTCAATTTCTCTCATCAGCAAGGCGTTTCTGCCAACAGAACTGATGCTTACTGGAAACTTTAGTTCTCACCCCGTTTGCTGTAAACTCTCGAGAAGATCAGCAGTTTCTGAAATACTCAAACTAGCAAATTTTCCACCGATAACCATGCCACAGTTAAAGTCACTGAGATTATGAGACAACCGAAGCACCTGACCAGTATCTGAATAATTTAATGCTTTGCACTGCTGGACAGATAACAGTATTAATGAACAAGTGTACCTGGTCAGTGTATGTACGATAGGTAGATTTTATAGTAAAATAAAGATGTTCGGTATTAAAGAACTGTTTGTCTAATATTTCTTGGTGTCTCTGTTCTTTTCCAGCCACACGCCACTATCCTTCTCATCTAAAGTGTGTTACATAAAATACAAGGAGCCAAGTAGTGTTGGCGTGGCCCAGCATTTAACCAACACTGTGTTTATTGACAGAGCTCTTATTGTCGTGCCATGTGCAGAAGGTTAGTAACCTCATCCTAACGTTCCTGTTCCTTACATTCACAGATGGCTTTAAGGATTTCCTGCAGAGCTTGTCTGACATTTTTGTTCCTTCTGTTTCGTTGGTAGATTTAGTGGCTTAGTATTACTTGGAAGCTTGAGTGGTTTAATAGAGAAACAGAGATTTGATGTTGATGGTGTTTAGCTTAAGGATGTAGACAAAATGTGTTTGATGGCTTCAGGTACGTGTCGTTGATATTAGTTTGCAGTCTCTTTATAACAGGGGTATTCAACTCAAATACATCCATTCATGAAATTTTCTTATAAATAATATTATTTTTTATGCTTAAGCATTAATAGTTAGTTTAGGGCTATACATGAGATACAGCAGATTAAATAAGTTTACCATGTTTTAATCTCCTGCTTCTCTGTCCAGTCAGCTTTAGCCCTATTTGGACAGGATTAAACTTGCATTTAGTCCTGGGGTCATTTACTATTTTACATGTGCTCCTTTGTGATTTTTATTTCCATCTGATTCAGCCCTGTTCCCCCCAAAAAACTCAGCCAACATCAGATCAATTTATTCCCACATGGATCCACATTCCAGTAATTTTCTGCCCCTTGTGTTGGATCTTTTACTGTAAAGTGACTGCTAAGTTTTGCCTATCAGAGGCTCTCCCCTGATATTAAAAGCTTTCTGAGACACAGAAAGAAAAACGAATGCCTCTCGTATACCATTGTGTTTTGGAGCCATTGCTGGAACGTTGTTTTGCCCCAAACTGAAATAAATGCCTGTGTTTTTGACACCTCCTCAACCGCTTGTGAATGGATTGTCACCATATGACGGACACATCTGAGATCAGAAAAAAACAACCTACTACAAACTCACTTTCTCTTGTGATCATTTTGTTGATCTCTAGATGCTAGAGCTTTATCACAGAGGAGACTTGTAAAATCTTATTCCAGAAGACCCCCTGATAAACTTGACCACACCAAGTAGGGCTTTAGTCATCAGCATCACCACCATATTTATAACCAGCATTTATAACTGAGCTAATCAGATCAGAGAGTGGAAATAAATTATACAATTTGTAAAATGCCCCATTTTTGATGAGCTGCTTTCTGCGAACTAATTTGCACAAAAATGTAATTGACTGAAATGAGGATCTGCTCCAAAAGCGTTGTATTAAAAATAAATGCTAGAGTCAGTGTGTTCTAATGAGAACGAGACGATGTGGATTTATCTGCTGAAATACCCCCAGTTGACGACCCCTGCTATAGAAAACGATCAACGGGTTAAAAAAAAAAACGAATTAGGAAATGAAATGTTTTAAAGCTGATGAGCACATCTACTTTATTTCACAGGGCTTGTAGCACATGTAGGTGTATACAGCCTTTTTGCTTGTTGGCACGTATAAATGTCATAACGCACTAGGGTTTATGTGTATCGAATGTTTTCGCAAAGAGGCGTGAGATTTTATTTTTTCTTTACATTTTTTGCTCAAGCTTCTGAGAAAAGGCTGTGCAGTGTCCGTGTGTGCTTTTGTTGTGTTAATATCGTGACTATGAAACACAGCTGTACTTCAATAACTAGACCTAACACTTTTATTTTTTTTGCCCTAATAAACAGTATGCAGTGTGTTGTTATGAACGATGGCATCCTAAATGAGATGATCTGTTCCTGAACAAAACAAAACAAAATTGCTTGTCCACGTGACTTGGTGCTGCAGGATGGCTTACTGCGTTAATTAATTTGGTTTCTGTATGTTTTTTCTGTGTTGATTATGTGTGCATATCAGATGACTAGAGTGGCCCAGGCGTTACAGTACTACCCTAGCCTGACTCAAGGCTTTGTTTTCCAAGCCACTAAACCCGCTGGGGCCAACGCTGCCTTCAAGGGGGGATTGTGACCAGGAGCATAGCTGCTGAACCTTCCAAGATGGACACCTTGTCTCTTTTTTTTTTTTTTTTTTTTCTGTTTCTTTTTCTTTTGTCTCTTTTTTGGTTTTGTTTGTTTTTTCTCTGACATTATGTCTTGTTTGCCTCTTAGAAGAGGCTGTTGCATATTTCATTGTGTTGTTTCTTTTTGTTTTGTTTTGTTTTTTTTTTTGTTTATTTCTTCTGTCCCCAAGTCCCCACATACCCCCTCCTCTTCCCTATGCAGTTGTCCACTTTTGCGTGTCTCAAAGCTGTCCAGGTTGGCATCCAGTAATGGAGGGGAAATTGAACGGTACACAGGCAGCTGTGGCTGGCGATTCATTCTGATCTCTGTGTCTAATCTCTCTCTCTTTCTCTTTTTCTCTCTCTCTCTCTCTCTCTTACTCTCACTCTCACTCTCACTCTCTCTCTCTCTCTCTCTCTCTCTCTCTCTCTCTCTCTCTCTCTCTCTCTCTCTCTCTCTCTGTCAGTATTGCCATGTTTTCACTTTGACTTAAGGATCCTGTACGATAACCCTAAATACTCTTTCAGCGTACCGTTATCGAGCACTATATTAACTTGTATTAACCTTTTACTTAAGGACTAAGGAATTTACAGATTCACACAATCACAATGTCTCTTTAAAATTTTATAATTGAATCGATTTAATTTCTAATCTATCCATGCGCATTTCCTACCCAGTATTATCAATTCTTAGACACTCTTTTATTCAACGCATGCAAGAATGAATTTTTACCAAGACTAGATAAAAATAAATAAATAAAAATCCGGAAGCTGCTTATATTTTTATTCCCGAGTTACATTTATTGTTCAGGAGGTAATTGATTTCCTTTTTTTTTTTTTCCCCCTTTTTAAAAGAAACTGAAAATGTTCTTCTCTTCTGTATCTGATGTTCTGTGTGCTATTAGTGATGCAGCCAACATGAACGGTTGTCTTGTGTTGCACACCCTTTCCAACACTGCGACACGATTGCCCCAAGGAGAAAAGCGCCCATGCTTGATATCGTACGGTTCATGCCCATTATGTTTCCAGTCCAGGTGACCTATACCACAAAGTGTTACCTCATTCTCTACATTTGTGTTGATTCTCTCTCTTTTTTTTCTTTTCTTTTTTTTAAAGAGGAAAAAAAAACCACGAAATGGACATTTTTTTTTGTTTGGTTTATATATGCTACTTTTAGGACAATAGTAACGTGAACAAGGCTTAAAAGATAGCTATGCTGTAAATTGGACTAGTGACAGGCTCATGTATGATCGGTGTTGGATCTCCTCTCTATTGTGTTCATGTAGAAGGGAGAAAGTGCTGTGGCTCTTTATTGCTCACTCTCACACCAGGTCACTTGCCTCATAGGAAAGATCCCAGAGGAAACCAAGGCTCTGTCCCTCCTGGCACCTGCAGCCCCAGTGCCCAGTTTGATGCCCGGCGGAGGACTGCTGCCCATCCCAAGCCCTGCTCCGCTGCCGAATGTGAGCAAATGTCTTCTCTTCAGTAGCTAATTCAGATCATATAGGTTTATTAACGATTCCCGGGAGTTTAGTTAGAATTTTTGTAGTGATGATGCTGTGTTCGGCTCATCGACGCAGCTCGTCATCCTCTGTATACAAAGTGACATCAAATCAACATGGCTGCACACATCATATTAGGAGTAAACATAAAGCACTTTATTGTAAATAATTTCAGTCATTCATTTACATCATTTGGCAGACATCCAGAGCCACTTGCATTTAATTTCATTTTTATACAACTGAGCATTTGAGGGTTAAGAGCCTTGCTCAGGGGCCCAACAGTAGCAGTTTGATGGACCTGGGTTCTGAACCCTCAACCTTCCGATTGGTATCCCAACAACTTAACCAATAGGCTACCACGTCCCATTAATCCACATTACAGCTACGTTTTGTTTCACCTCATCTGTTGGAAATGACCTGCGATTCTCACCTACGAGGCGAGTCGAACGCAGCAGACCTCTTCGGAACTGGGAGTTTTTTTGAGACAACTTTGAGACAGCTTTGCTATGTAAAGAAATAAAACACTCACGATTCCTTGTTATCAGATTGGTGAAATGTGTGGAAACAGTTTTACCAGATCATTTTGTACATGTAAAAACACTTAAAATTCAGATGTATGAGCTTTTGTAAATTTTTTGTACTGTAACTGATTCGAATATTTCCATAACTCAGCAGTTGAGTGTGCCACTGGCAGCCCGGGGACCGCTGCACCTTGGGCTCGACTCACCACTGAGCACCATCCCTTCTCAACCCCCTATCATGGGCAACGTGGACCCGTCCAAAATCAACGAGATCCGCAGAACGGTGTATGTCGGCAATCTCAATTCTCAGGTACCCAGTAAAACGGGTGTTTATTCGGTTCTAAAGTTGAACATTGTTTGTAATATCCATGTTGTTGACTTTGGCTCATGTGTTTTTGTGGAAATTGTTCACAAAGGAAACAAACACTGGATATGAATACGTTGGCAGCCTTACTGTTGTAATCGTGTTTCAGTATTTTTCTGACATTTCCTCTCGTAGACCACGACAGCAGAGCAGCTGCTGGAGTTCTTCAAACAGGTCGGCGAGGTGAAGTTTGTGCGCATGGCGGGAGACGAGACTCAGCCAACACGTTTTGCCTTTGTGGAGTTCGCCGGTCAGGAGTATGTGTCACGAGCGCTCGCCTTGAACGGAGTCATGTTCGGAGACAGACCTTTAAAGTGAGTCACCGGTACCTCCCATATATGTTCGCACGATTTATGCTTATGCACGATTTAATACTTATTCAATAAGTATCATTGAAATGTATACACATTTAAGGACATAAATATACTAGAATACGTTCTGTGTTATGTTAGGATCAACCATTCCAACAATGCCATTGTCAAGCCGCCAGAGATGACTCCTCAGGCTGCTGCTAAAGAACTGGAGGACGTAATGAAGCGTGTTAGAGAGGCTCAGTCCAGCATAGCAGCAGCCATTGATCCAGGTTCTTCTTATTCACATGCTTTACACTTTGTACACATCGAATAAGAGAGTTTTATAGTAGCCTGCGTTTACCTGACTTTTTGGTTATCTTTATGTTGAGAATCGGACGTGTTTTCTGTTACACACACAGCCGACACCAAAAAGCGCTCATCCAGCACATCCAGGAGATCGAGAAGGTCCCATTCCAGATCTCGCTCTCGTTCACGTTCTCGCTCGCAACGGAAACGCTCCCGATCCAGACACAGGTGCCTTTTGTTTTAACCCCAGTGATGCATGTCAAACAGTGTTATGATTAAAGAGCATGTGCATTTTATGCCAGTTTTCCTTTTTTAACAAAGCTCATGTGTCTAATTTGATTTGCTGTGTGTGTAAGGGGCCGGACATCACAGAAGTCATGGAAGAAGACGAGCGACTCGCACAAGAGACGCTCTAGAGACAGGAGATACAGCCGCTCACACTCCAGGTTAGAGTGAACACTACACTTGTTGCATTCAGATATTTTGAGCCACAGGCTTACTCACGTTAACATCCAAAGCCTTTCTTTATTAAAATGTCTTTTTACTGCTTGTATCTTTACTTTTTGTTAGAGAAAGACGGAAAGACAGAGACGGGAAGATGAGGAGGGGGGACGATGTTGATGATAGGAGAAGGGACAAAAAGGGAAGAATGCCTGTTAAAGCTTACAGACCATCCTCAAGATCCCCAAGCAACAGCAGGTCAACTAAACTTTTCATTTGTTCACTTAGACAGTGATGCCTCATTGAAATAGATTCTAAGGATCTAAAGATTTTTTTTACTTTTTTTTTTTTTTTAGGGGACACAGAAAGGGCAGCAAATCACGCTCCACGTGTGTAAGAAAGAAAGCAAGGTCTCCATCACCAAAGAGGTAAATAAATCCACCTTTTTATTTTTATCATACAACATTCTCAGTAGTTATTTGTGAGTGAAAGTGAAATGTCTGGAGGTATCTCCTTCATACCATCAGGGGAAAGAAAGACAGGAGGAGAGAACATGGGCAGGGCAGCCACAGAAAATGGGGAGACAGATCAACATCCAGGAGGAGGAGCAGAGACTCAGACAGAAAGGAAAGCAAAGCTAAAGCCAAACAGGTGAGTTATACACTCAGGTACGGTTCCTATAAAAATACTCGGATTCATTTTAAAGCCTCTGCAAGTACCAAGATATGTGAAACTGTGTTCATCACTAAGGTCTAGGTCAGGGGTCGGCAACCCGCGGCCCCGGAGCCGCAAGTGGCTTTTTCATCCCTCTGCTGCGGCTCCCTGTAGATTTGGGAAATAAATATTTAATTTAAATTTATTTTATTTTAGTTAGTTAGTTTTTTTTTAAAAAAAATCTAAGATTGTGATGCTCTTGTAACATTAAAATAAACCGTGTTTAATTTTTTTTGTCGCTCATAATATGCATCATAACTGCCGACTTGCGAAATCCGCCGTTGTGAAATTTTCATTCGATTCAGATCAAGTTTTCAACCCCAGGTAGGCAAACATGGATAAATGCAAGAAAAGAAAAAACGATATATGCAGTGTAATCTTCATTTTAGATGTCAAAATGGTTTTGTGGCTCCCTGTGTTTATTTTTCTGTGGAAAACGTGTCCAAATGGCTCGTTGAGTGTTGCCGACCCCCTTAAGGTTGCCGACCCCTGGTCTAGGTTTACGGTGTAGGTTTAACAACAGTGAATATAAAGCTGTCCCTTAAACAAAATGTTCAGCCCTGTTGCTGGCCTCCTTTTTACCAAACTTACCGTCAGTGATAAGTGATATAGATGGTATGATAAGCTGTAAAGCTGCAGGATATTGAGACATTACCTGTGTCTCTGGTGCTCTAGATTTAAGGCGGTAATCATTACAGATAGTCGTTTGAAGATACCGTTCACCTGAACACGTCTGCCTTTGTTCACATCTGACTGATTACAATCAGTTCCACTTATCATGGCCTACTTCTAAGGAGCTGTGAGTGGAAAAATAAGACTGATAATATACTTCAGAACACGATGTTATCTCTGGAAACGGGGCCAGAGCATTTCTGCCTGGTATTTATCATTTGTGGTCTCAGATTCATCTTGTTTTGTAGATGGCTTTTTTTTTTTCGTCTGGGGCGGTGCTTGTTTTTATTTAACTGTCATTTTGTCCCAAGGGTTTGCAAACATCTATACTGAACACACATTTCTGCTTTTTCAGCTAAAGCAAAAGGTCAGAAATAACAGGAAAACAGGCAGTTCACTGACAGGAAAATGGTGGTGGGATGTTAGCGGTGCTTTGGTTTAAATGTAAATAAATTGTAATGAATGAGATCATTTATTATATTAAGTATTGTAATTCTTGTCAAATAACTGTTGCATGAATCATGGGACGTAACACATAGGAAAATAATCCGGCACATCACCCAAGTGTTTTATTCTTTTCATGCTAACCCACTGAACACGATTTCTATAACCTGCGTGTGGTGTTTTTTCTCAGACGGAAAGCGGGTACAAGCAGAAGGAACAGGACTACGAGAGCGACGGTGAAGACATGGGCTCAGGTGCCAGTGAAGACTTTTCTCCTCACGCCCATCACAACGGCGAGTACAGCAGCATGCACGCAGACGAGGGCGAAGAGTTCTCCACAACGGAGTGAAGCAGGACCACAGAGATCGGACACTTCACCGGGGTTCACATACTTGAAATGTTCATGTTCCTCTCTGTACAGTGTTTTCTCTCCTTTCACTCCATCATGTTGTTAGATTCTTAGAACTGTGAGAATTATATAAGAGCTATATTGAAATATACTGGATGCTTTGTGTACGTATAACGATTAGCCGTTACATTAAAACCACCCGCCTAAATACATCTAAGCACGGACTCCATAACACCTGAAGGCGATGCTGTGGTATCTAGCACTGCGTACTAGCAGCACCCTACGAGACACTATGTTCAGGAGATGCTCTGATTCGCTCGTGCGGCCCAAATCCTTATGCTGGCTCATTATTTCCTGCTCTGAGTACTGACTTCACTGCTTTATCGCACCCTTGACAGCTTCCACTGAAACAGCATAATCATATTATTGACTTCACACTTCAGTCAGTGGTTTTAATGTTACGGCTAATCTATATAATTCAGGATTTCTATTTCCTTTCTTCTCTTTCTGTTGTTTTTTAAATAGAAAGCACCTCATGGACCTGCCTCTCAATGACTTTTTACTAGAATCCAGGGACTTCTTTTTCCACTTTTATTTGATGTAGTTATGCAAATGCCCTCAATAATTAAAGTGTATAACCTTAGTAATTACACGTTTGAATGAAATACACAGGAGGAGGGGATAAAAACACCTAGTATGTAAGAAGTGCCTGGAAAAAAAAAAAAGTTGCACATATTCTGTATACTTATAAAACCTAGATATAGCCTGTGCATTTATCTAGCTCGTTAAACGCCATAGTCACTGCTTTTTAGATGTATTTTTTGCACAGTATTTTGCATTAATCAGTAAATAATGATGAGGCATACAGTACTTTTACTGTACAGTGTTATCAGTTCATCAGATATTCTCAGTTTTTTTTTTCACCTTTACGTCATGTTTTATGTGCAAGTCTGAAGTGTGCAAAATTTGAAGTAAAAACAGTGACGTATGACTACATGAAAGAAATCCGAACTAATCTGAGTTTGGGAACATTACAAAGGTTCTGAAAATTTATTTTTTTTTTGTTTACTTTTGTCAAAGATGTTATTCAGTCATACATGTGTATTTGTGTGTATATAGTTGAGTGCACACTATTAGGACAAAATAAACGGTTAAATAAAAACAAAAAAATGTATCTTAAAGCAGAACGTGTTCATTTCAATAATGAAGGTTTGTAGTGTGTATAACGTGATATTATTAGAGGGGAACATTTGCAATTCTTTCTATATGTGGGTTGTTGTCTGATTGCAGGACATGCAACTTTCTACAACTGTATTTTGCTGTTGAAATGTAAAATAAAGATACAATTTCCATTTTTTTTCTAAATATGTAAAAAAAACAAACAAACTGGGGTGTAAACCTTTGCACTTCACTGTATGACTATTAAAAGTTAAAAAAAAAAAAACCACAATGAGAATGTGAGAATTGTGACCTAGATTTTTTTTTGCAGTGCAGTGTGTCTCGATACTTTTGACCTATTTTTGGAAACGAAAAAGTACATTGTAAAATGAATAAATATTCCCTGATACATTGAAAAAGATCTAGGTGGCTGGAGGTTCTTTGAACTCTGTGGTTATATAGGTTTGTATACTGAACGTATTTATATACAGTTAAAGAAACGTATCGACGGTGCTTTCTGCAAGATAGGTTTGATCAGGATCCGCTTCCATGTTCTCGGATAAAGAGAGCGATTGTCTGAGATACTCCTGACTTGGATCTGAAACAGGTGCTCCTGAGCTGGAAAGAGTCGGAGGCATGGCGTTGGTGATTTGGTGGAAAAGATCCATAGTGGTGTAGTCACTCATAAAAGCACTCGTTGGCTTCGCTACAGCTGTGGAGACAGACACCGTGCCTAATACCTTATTCGGTTCTTGTATATTGTTAGCTCCGACAGGCAGATCTTGTATAGAGTCTTTATGATTACTGTCTATAAGAAAAGCTTCCTTAGGTGTGGAGTCTATTGTGGTTGAAGTTGTAGGAGATGAAGGTTTGTTCTCAGGTGGAGATGATGTATTAGGTATAAGGTTGGCCTTGGTCCGGTCCTGAGAGGCAAATTGTGTCTCCATTTTGGCCTCCAATACAAACACATGTTCCTCCGTCTCTTCAAGATAAGGCCTGCTCAGAAGCTCCATCACCTCCTGTAAAGAAATACAGTAAAAATATATTATTACGTTAATACTTTTATCGCATACAAAAAGGAAAAGAGTTAGGTAAAGGTTACAATTTTCCTAAAGGAGAGTCAACTTTCTGAAACGGAAATCAGACTGAACAATTTTCTAAGAAAACTGACATTAACACTATTGCTTCTTCGAACTGATTGGTCAGAAATTATTGATTTGTTTTCTGTAATTGCAGCTCTGACAATCGGAATGGCTGTGTTTCTAATCTTGGTATGGTGGACAATCCACATAATATAAGACTAATAAATAAAAGATTCATTCATTCATTCATTCATCTTCTACCGCTTATCCGAACTACCTCGGGTCACGGGGAGCCTGTGCCTATCTCAGGCGTCATTGGGCATCAAGGCAGGATACACCCTGGACGGAGTGCCAACCCATCGCAGGGCACACACACACTCTCATTAAATAAAAGATAAAATTTATAAATAAAATAACGTGTAAACCTTGACATCGTGAGACTTTTTTTTTTAAATTTAACATTTACTAAAGGAGTTTCCAGTTTCCACCACTGGAGAGTCTTCGATAAAGAGGACTTTGTGGTTTCTTAGTAACATGAAAACTGCTGTTTTCCTTATTATTATTATTAACTTCAAGTGCAAGAACTGGGGAGGAAACAGCAGTTTCTAGCTGTGTGAGAACAGGAACTTAGTTGTTAGAGATGTTTGACAATATTAACGGTTGCTAAATCCAAAAAAAAAAAAAAAAAAAGCATAATGTGTTCTTCTTTAATAAATGAGTACATGTAATTGTTGGTAAATTGCTGTGGTATAAAGAGGAAAAAATACCTAGGGTAACAACGTTAGATTTTAGTGTGCTAACTGTAACTCTTCCCATATCTTTTATTGCTGCACAATAAAACAACAACAAAAACAAAAAACACACAGAGTTAAGGTACTTCTGAGTATCTTAACATTCCTATGATTTTTAACATCAATACCTTGTACCTTCTTGACAAACGTTACTTCAATATGAAACTAATTCTAAGAAAAACCTTTATCATTCCAACACAACTAATATTCGTCCAAATAAAACTCACCAGGTCCTGACCACCTTCAATTTTCTGTACAGCGTTACTGTTGCAGGGGTTGGGTATACTCGGCCATAGCATATTCTTGGATCTAGGTGATAGTGATATGTTTGGCGTCAAATCTTTCATGTCTTTTTTGTCATTAAAATAATACTTAAAGTGCTAAAACGTGGGCTTTACCTTTTTAAAAGCCGAAAGCAGAGATGAGTGGCAAGTAGCAGAGCAAATACACCTGCAATGACTCCTACCAACATTCCAACAACAGCCACCGAGTCTGAGGAAGCAGATATTCAGGTACATTTTACATCCGCGATGTTAACACCGGATAGTGTGAAAATCACTTAACGTGTGTTAGTGTGAAATAAACGTACCCAACGTCTCAAAGCACTTCGATTCACTCCTCTTTCCCTCCCCTGCAGCCGTGACTGCAGACAGCTCCATGCAGTACATGCTTCCACTTCTGAGATTCAGCAACTCGTAGCTGTTCACGCTAGGATGCACTCTGATATCTGGCAACACATCTACATGTGCAGAATATTGATAATTAAACAACAAGCTAAATATTTTTACATGTTTGAATTGCTATTTATGATATTTACATTAGGCCTTCAAAGAATCATAAAAAAGTACTGTTGGAGATGTGTATTATTAAAACATGTTAAGAAATACTGTATAGAGCAAATGCAAAAAAAAACAGCAGAAGAATTGTTTATATATAGCTTTAGTTGGATTGTTACTGAAACTGAAAATTTCCTTCCCAAAATGCTTTAATGTAAAGAATAATACACAAGGAGAAATACTAGTATAGGAAATGAATCATTAGTAAGGTTATTCTCACTTGGTTGGTATCCTTCCAACATTACATAACCATCGCTCCTTTCTGCTGCTGCTTGACTTTACAGAATAACGGAAACCACTTCGTCAAAATGCTCTGGACTCACCTTTGGTGCTGTTGTCTTGTGTGTGGCGGATGATGTAACCTTGCAGAAAGCCACGCAAGTCCTCCTCACATACCGGGCTCCATGTGATCACAAAGGAATTCTGGGTAACTTTAGAGCTGCTAACATTCCCAGGAGCAGTTAGTGGAGCTAAGAGAAGAGGACTCGTAGGTCAGCGTAAGTCGTTATAAGGTTTACATTTGTGACATTAGTGACTGCGAAAGTGTGAAACTGACTTCCTTCAGTGAGGTACACCTGGGCTCTTCCAACAGTTTCATCACTGTTATTGACTTTCTTCAGGTTGCAGGTGTCTTTTTCATGCCTGGCATGCAGGAAAAAGTGGTATCTCTTATAGGGCCGAAATGCAACTGCACAAGGAAAAGTGCTGCTTAGAATAATTATATATTACACAAAAAACTATGTAGTGTTATAAAAGTGGTCTGAAAGATTTGTTAATATAAATATTTTTTCCCTGAGCAAACATTGTCCTTAAAACATATCTATGATGATCTATGAGCATATTCTTACCAGGTTATAATGCATTCATAAAATTATTCATTTATTGTCACACATCCCTGAAGGAGGATTTTGGATAAACAATAATTATAAACAAAATCTACTGCCACTGAATTATGTGTCTTTTTGCTATTGATGTTATATTATTATGACACGAACGATACACGAAGGATACCTCTTTGAACCGCCACCTTATTGTGGTGGAGGGGTTTGCGTGCCTGAATGATCCTAGGAGCTATGTTGTCTGGGGCTTTTTGCCCCTGGTAAGGTCTCCCAAGGCAAACAGGTCCTGGGTGACGGGCCAGACAAAGAGCGGGTCAAAACCCCTTTATGATGAAAAATAAAGCAAGGTCCGTGACGTCGCCCGGTATGGCGCAACCAGGGCCCCACCCTGGAGCCAGGCCCGGGGTTAGGGCTTGCATGCGAGCGCCTGGTGGCCAGGTCTTACCCCATGGGGCCCGGCCGGGCTCAGCCCGAAGGAGCGACGTGGGGCCAATCTCCTATGGGCCCACCACCTGCAGGAGAAACCGTAAGGGGCTGGTGCAATGTGGATTGGGTGGCAGTCGAAGGTGGGAGTCTCGGCGACCCAATCCCCGGACACGGAATCTGGCTCTAGGGACGTGGAATGTCACCTCGCTGGGGGGAAGGAACCTGAGCTGGTGCGGGAGGTTGAGAGATACCGACTAGATATAGTTGGGCTCGCCTCCACGCACAGCTTGGGCTCTGGAACCCAACTCCTCGAGAGAGGCTGGGCTCTCTACTACTCTGGAGTTGCCCGCGGTGAGAGGCGACGGGCTGGTGTGGGCTTGCTCATAGACCCCCAGCTCAGCAGCCATGTGTTGGAGTTCACCCCGGTGAACGAGAGGGTCGTTTCCCTGTGCCTTCGGGTCGGGGAGAGGTCTCTCACTGTTATTTGTGCTTACGGGCCAAATGGCAGTGTAGAGTACCCGACCTTCTTGGCGTCTCTGGGAGGGGTGCTGGAAAGTGCTCCGACCGGGGACTCCGTCGTTCTACTGGGGGACTTCAACACTCACGTGGGCAGCGACAGTGACACCTGGAGGGGCATGATTGGGAGGAACGGCCCCCCCGACCTGAACCCGAGTGGTGTTCTGTTATTGGACTTCTGTGCTAGTCACAGTTTGTCCATAACGAACACCATGTTCAAGCATAAGGGTGTCCATCAGTACACATGGCACCAGGACACCCTAGGTCGGAGGTCGATGATCGTCTTTGTGGTTGTTTCATCTGACCTCCGGCCATATGTCTTGGACACTCGGGTAAAGAGAGGGGCGGAGCTGTCAACTGATCACCACCTGGTGGTGAGTTGGATCCGGTGGCCGGGGAGGAAGTTGGACAGATTTGGCAGACCCAAATGTACTGTGAGGGTCCGCTGGGAACGTTTGGCAGAGTCTCCAGTCAGAGAGATCTTCAACTCCCACCTCCGGCAGAGCTTCAACCAGATCCCGAGGGAGGTTGGAGACATTGAGTCTGAGTGGACCATGTTCTCCACCTCCATTGTCGACGAAGACCGCAAGGTCTCCGGTGCCTGTTGTGGTGGCAATCCCCGAACCCGATGGTGGACACCGGAAGTAAGGGATGCCGTCAAGCTGAAGAAGGAGTCCTATCGAGCCTGGTTGGCTCGGGGGACTCCGGAGGCAGCTGATAGGTACCGGAGGGCCAAGCGAGCTTCAGCCCGGGTGGTTGCAGAGGCAAAAACTCGGGTTTGGGAGGAGTTCGGTGAGGCCACGGAGAAGGACTATTGGTTGGCCTCGAAGACATTCTGGCAAACCGTCCGGCGCCTCAGGAGGGGGAAGCAGTGCCCTGCTCGCACTGTTTACAGTGGGAGTGAGAATCTGCTGACTTCGACTGGGGACATTCTCGGACAGTGGAAGGAGTACTTTGAGGATCTCCTCAACCCCACCGAAATGTCTTCCATTGAGGAAGCAGAGGCAGAGGGCTCAGTTGAGGACTCATCAATCCCCCAAGCTGAGGTCACTGAGGTGGTTGAGAAGCTCCTCAGTGGCAAGGCACCGGGGGTGGATGAGATCCGCCCTGAGTACCTCAAGTCTCTGGATGTTGTGGGGCTGTCTTCGTTGACACACCTCTGCAACATCACGTGGCGGCTGGGGACAGTGCCTCTGGACTGGCAGACTGGGGTGGTGGTCCCTCTGTTTAAGAAGGGGGACCGGAGGGTGTGTTCCAACTACAGGGGGATCACACTCTTCATCCTCCCCGGAAAAGTCTATGCCAGGGTACTGGAGAGGAGAATTCGGCCGATAGTCGAACCTCGGATTCAGGAGGAACAATGCGGGTTTCGTCCCGGTCGTGGAACACTGGAACACGTGGAATCTCTATACCCTCACCAGGTTGCTGGAGGGTTCATGGGAGTTTGTCCAACCAGTCCACATGTGCTTTGTGGATCTGGAGAAGGCATTCGACACGTGTCCCTCGTGGTGATCTGTGGGGGGTGCTCTGGGAGTATGGGGTCCGGGGCCCTCTGTTAAGGGCTGTCCGGTCCCTATATAACCAGAGCAGGAGTTTGCTTCGCATTGCCGGCAGCAAGTCAGACTTGTTCCCGGTGCATGTTGGACTCTGGCAGGGCTGCCCTTTGTCACCGGTCCTGTTCATTATTTATATGGACAGGATTTCTAGGCACAGTCGGGGGCCGGAAGGTGTCCGGTTTGGGGACCACGGGATTTCGTCACTGCTTTTTGCAGATGATGTTGTCCTGTTGGCTTCTTCAAATCAGGACCTTCAGCGTGCACTGGGACGGTTTGCAGCCGAGTGTGAAGCGGCGGGGATGAGAATCAGCACCTCCAAGTCCGAGGCCATGGTTCTCAGCCGGAAAAGGGTGGCTTGTCCCCTTCAGGTTGGTGGAAAGCTCCTGCCTCAAGTGGAGGAGTTTAAGTATCTTGGGGTCTTGTACACGAGTGAGGGAAGGATGGAGTGGGAGCTCGACAGGCGGATCGGTGTATCTTCTGCAGTAATGCGGTCGATATACCGGTCTGTTGTGGTGAAAAAAGTGCTGAGCCGCAAGGCAAAGCTCTCTATTTACCAGTCGATCTACGGTCCTACCCTCACCTATGGTCATGAGCTTTGGGTCATGACCAAAAGGACAAGATCCCGGATACAAGCGGCCGAAGTGAGTTTCCTCCGCAGGGTGGCTGGGCGCTCCCTTAGAGATAGGGTGAGCAGCTCGGACACTCGGCAGGAGCTCAGAGTAGAGCCGCTGCTCCTCCACATCGAGAGGAGTCAGCTAAGGTGGCTCGGGCATCTGTTCCGGATGCCTCCTGGACGCCTCCCTGGGGAGCTTTTCCGGGCATGTCCAACCGGGAGGAGGCCCCGGGGAAGACCTAGGACACGCTGGAGGGACAATGTCTCTCGGCTGGCCTGGGAATGCCTCGGTATTCCCCCGGAGGAGCTGGAGGAAGTGTCTGGGGAGAGGGAAGTCTGGGTGTCCCTGCTCAGACTGCTGCCCCTGCGACCCGGCCCCGGATAAGCGGTAGAAGATGGAGGGATGGATGGATGGATGGAACGATACTTATAATGCATTATAACTATCCAATGCATAGAACACGTAAAGCTCTAAAATATTTATGTTTTTATTTTTGTTTTTTTACCATGTATGTTTCATGTATGTTTTTACTTTTTGTTTTTTTCTATAAAGACGTATAAACACATTCTTACCAGGTTATAATGACGGTCATAAGGCCTTGTTTAGGATTATTTATTGTCACATGTTACAATCATGCTGAAAGAATTTTATTTCATAATATTTCTATCATTAGTAAATAAAATCAACACTGATCTTTATGACACTGATGATCTAACAATATAATGTTATGATTGCTACATCAAATAAAATGCATTATAACCATTCATAATGCATAAGACACAAAGAGTAACATAATAAATTAAGAGCACATTCTAAGCACTATAATGCTTTATAATGCATTCGAAAGACCTTATTCAGGATTAATTAATGTCACAAAACCACACAGGTAGAATCTGATCTGTAAATAATTATACACAAAACTGACATTGAATAATGAGGCATAATCAGGATCACTCCTTATGATGCAACATGCCTTATGATGCAACCACTCAACATGCATAGGTAAAATAAAGTGTAAGGTATTTCCATCAAATATTTCATGTTACGAATGCATAATTAACTGTGAGCTATTAAAATGAGGTACCGTTCTGAGTTTGGATAGTATGGTAGTTTTTCTTCTTGTAGATGGGTTTGTAAGATAATTTCTCATCTGTTGCCCACCACTCAACAGAATAGCAATGATATTTCCTTGACAGCGTGCTGTTCCACGAAAGACTGAAGCTGTTATTACTGTTCAAAGTGACGTTAAAAGCTTCGTCTGTAGCAACAAACAAAACACATCAAAGCTGCTACATTAGATATAGAAAAACAACAAATCTGGTTTACATGCTAGTGTCATAATGTACTCGACTAAAATAAGTAAATAATCACGAATATCTTCTTAGTTTTCCGACAAATTTCTTAGATGACCCACCGTTCCGATCCACCAAGGCGTCTACGTCCAAGAACGCAGCAGGCGATTGTCCGGCTTTGTTTAAAGCGCTGATGCTTAGTTTGTAGGCAGAATAAGACAAAAACAAAGTGACGCTTTGCACCTTGAGGAAATAGCTGCTCTCTACAGCAGGTTCCCCAGATGCCTTCTGAACCGTCACATTATAGAATTCCACTGCATGACTGTGGACATACTAATAAAAAAAATACCAAAGAGAAAAAAAAAATCATTTCATAACCGGTGCAGTTTCCTTCAGATGAACAAACAGATTTTTGCATCAGAATGAAGAGTAAAGAAAATCAGCTGAGCTCGTACCTCCCACTTCACAGTTATCTTTCTCTGTCCGGTTTGAACCAGACGGTAACCAGTTTCAATTATTACAGGTGCGTCTGATAATTCTGGTGAGTAAAACATCCAATCAGACAGAATGCAGCATTTTCTTGCGTACAAATACATATTCTAAGCAATCAAACTTTTAAACTAAGAAATAAAACCTTCAATTTTGTCGCTGTAGGAAAATAATCAAGAATAACATCATGTCCTAAAGTGTTACCAAATGACAGGTCAAACTTTTTTTCATGTTTAGAGGAAGAGTGTTGTTATATTTATCACTTCTTTTTTCTTTTTCTGGTAGATTATGAAATGAAAAGAGCTGAAATGTAAGAAAGGTCAGAAAGGTGTAAAATCATCTGTTCTGTAAAAAACTGACTTCTAGATGCAGGAAAAGTAAGTGCAACAAAGTACTGACAAAAAACTTGCCTTTTATATAATTAATATTTATATAGTTATATATAAACTATATGTTAATTTCTGAATTTATTTAGTTAGCTAGCTAGAGCTAGCTGGAGATTCTTTCCATAAAAGTTCGTCCCTTATAAGCGTTTTTTTTTATATGTTAAATATCAGCACTGGCAGTGGAGTGGTTAAGCTTTGGGTTTATTGATCAGAGGATCAGGGTTAAAGCCAAAGCACTGCCAAGCTACCACTGTTGGGCCCTTAAGCAAGGCCCTTAACCCTCTCTGTTTCAGGGACGCTCTTTCATGTTTGACCCTGTGCTCTGACCCTAACTTCCATAGTTGGGATATGTGAAGAAAGAATTTCACTGTGCTCTAGTTTATATGTGATAAAATAAATTCTTCTCCTTTTTAAAATAACAGTGTGAGCGGATATCCATAATATTACATAATCTCAGCAAGTGAGTTACTAATAAACTACTATACAGTAGCTGTAGCTGACACTACTGTCAGTGCTGCTGTTACAGGAAATAAATCAACATATGGAACAAAATATTGAACATAATCTTCCCGATTAATCAGTTTCAAGTATCCAGGATTGCTGTGGTATAAAATATGTCTTAAAAATAAGATAATAATATAACTTAAAATAAGTTATACTTTTTGATAATTATGTCACGAATTTACCTTGTGGGACTCTGATGACTTCACTCAAAGGACACTGAGGACACTCTGGAGTCTCAACGCACCATATTTGCATTTCATACGATTGAGACGAGACAACATCTCCCACAGTGCAGTCTCTGCTGGTCTGGGACTTCACCTACAGCATGAGAAAATGTAGAGGATGTGTTTCACATCTCAAAACAATTCATAGTTTACAAACTGCTCATACAATTCTCTGGTTGTTATATGTCCTGTCCTTATGTAACCCGACACGAAAGTGATCTGATGTGATAGTGGCGAAATATTCAAAAAGTGTTGAGCAAAATTAGATATTAGAAAAACAATGCTGTGTCATGTTGGGCTTGACTTGTTCTGACGTTTTTAGCTACCTAGCTAACTATATAAATGATTTTTAATAGTTGCTCGGAAACTAGTCTTCTGAATGCTGGATGAGACAATATATAATTATAAATTATATAAAAGGTGAGTTTTTTGTTTATAGTCATGCTTGCTAGATAATTTATTACTTAAGCATTAGCATAGAACTTGCTAAAGTTATCATGCTAGGACATGCTATGATGTCATTAAAAAATAAAGACTGGAACCAGCACTGTATTTGCATTTCCACCTAATTTATGAGTAATATACATTTCTCAGCCTCTCAGGTATTTAATATGTCTAAAAATATTTCTGGAATTAAGGATATAGTTCAGTAACTGGAGTTCTAACATGCTTCAAAAGTCTGTGCACCGCTTCCCACTCTTCTGCAAAGGTTTTCCACCAGATGAGCGTGACTGTGGGGATTTGTGATCATTCCACTACAAGAGTATTAGCGAGATCAGACACTGATGTTGTGTGAGGAGAGCTGGGGTACAATCTGTTCCATTTCATCCCAAATGTCTTAGGTTACGTTGAGTCAGAGTTAGGGGTCTGTGCAGGACACTCGAGTTCTTTCACTCAACACACTTTAACACACCAGGTCTTCATTATAAAGTTTGCTTTGTCATACTGGAACAAGTTAGAGCCTCTGGGAAATTGTAACGATACAGCACACAAAGCAATCCTACACGAATGAATCCTCTCATCATCGTGGTAACAATTTGCGGAAGAACCACAAATCAGGTGTCCTTAAACTCACATAGTGTGTATAATACACGTTAAAAAGCATTATTCACATAGAAATGTGTAGTGCGACCTCTTTTTGGGTCTCTCAATATTCAAAACATGCGTATGGCTGTGGTTTCATATGCAGGAGGCTGATCTTTATCTTTATTTTTACCTCTTTCCACACAGTGGTGTTGTGTTCCCTGTACTTCAGATGATACTGTTTCACACTGCTGTCATCCCATTCAGCCGTAACATTTAAATAACCGTAACTTCTCTTGAAAGACACATTGATGGGTGGACCACACTGTACTGAAATATAACAAACATGACTGTTAGCGATAAAAAACCAACAACGTTAAAAATAAAAAGATATTTGTTTAGCTATTTAAAAATCGATTATTATATTACATATTACATAATTATTCGTTAACAGTTACTTTTTTATATTATTTACAAACATTATGGTGAAACTATATTTAAAATGGTATGAACTGCCAAAAATGCACGTACTTATAAGTAATGGATGTCCGCTGAATTTTGCGAAGGCGCATCTTTTTTGATCGTCGCTCATCGCGATAGCGAATGCTGTCAGGTTTTTGTCATTTGTTAGAGAAATTGGGGATTCCTTAATGCTTAGTATGTTGTTTGTTGTTAGCTTTAGAAAACATCTCCTTCTGCAAGACAAAAGTTTGTTTTTCATTCCATTACATCCTTCTATATTTTCACAGTCAAGGAAAGTACTGCAGCACTGTCGAGTCTTCAATCCTGATTGGCCAGAGGATTCCAGCACCAATCATTACACTAAAACGCTTGCTCTAATATTTTATCATTTCTAGAGTAACATCTCACACGGTGACTCGCTAAAAGCTCCACATTAAAATGAAAATGAATTTTTCTGTACAGATATTTAGTACGAAAGGAGCGTCCAGTGTCAGCACCACAGAGTTAAAGCTGACAAAGAAGTTTTTTTGCACATTACGTTTCCTTAATTGAAAATGTATTAACTTCAAGAGAGAAAAACAGAAAAGCTGGCGAGGGAACTGCTGTTTATAAAATAAGAGGACTAAAACATTTCAATATGTGCTGTTGGAAAATGAATAGCATTCATATTGAGTTAGTAACAGAATCTCAGCCTAGTTTAACGCTACATCACAAAACTTAATATTAAGAACAAGGCTTTAAATTATGCCTCCATGTTAGTGTTTTTTATTCCCCAGACAGCCCCAGTTCACACAGAAGATAAAACATCAACAAGAAGTTATTGTCCTCGGAAATCGAATTGCCAGAACAACTTACTGCTTAATGTAGAGAAAATATTTATCGTATTGTCCAGGATTCCAGACACAGTAGTAATGTATAATTGCATCTGTAATCCTTTGTCCAAAGCAGCTCAAATTCTGGACTCCTAAAAAAAGAGCCATAATAATAAAGACTTTATAAACATGTGGATACTGAAGGTTTCATCTCAACTCTCTTATGTGACGTCACCTTCAAAGACGTTACACCGTTCTTCACACAAGGTTATATTTTTGCAGTTGCAAAAGACTGAAAAATAACAAGAAGAAAATGAGACATTAATAATAAGAACATTATTATTAAACATGAGGGTGGCAGATGTATTTGAAAAAATAATAAATTAAAAAAATCAAATGAATTAATAAACACGTCCTTTTTAAAAATTAATAAACATATTATTCTTCCTTCAAAAGCACAGAATTTAAAAAAAAACAAAAACAAAAAAAAAACATTGAATTTCCCCAAATCCCTGCAAAAAACCTCCAATTGATGATTAGCCCGAATTTCTTATTCTCAGGTGTTAATTAATACAAGCTTATTTATTTAGCTTCATTATCTTAGCCAACATTTTTTCAATAAGCACCACAAAGATTAGCGTGGCTGTCGTGACAAGATAAACATCACAGTTCTGCGTGTCATATCACAGGAAAATGCTGTCAGTGGTGTTATAAAGGAGACAAAAGCTAGAAAGTACAGTACATGTAACGTGAAAATAGAACTGAATTAAAATTGAACTGAATTGAACTGAATGAGATCATTTGAATATGATCTCTGAACGGTCATCAATCTCAATAAAATACCCGTCCTGTTTCACTGGAAAGTCTGTGTACTAGCCTTAACTTTTATCAGTGGATATCAAAAGTCTGTTACATGAAAAATGAAACCAAGTTAATTCATATCATGATCTTTTTCCACCCATAATTTCATACAGAAACCTGATAACATTCAAGTGAATCAAATCGAGTGTTTTAAGCGGAAAATGACCAAAAAAATAATATTACGACCTAGTTGCATAAGTATGCACACCCCATTACTATATACTTTACTGTACCTTTACTATATACTTACATATATATTTAATACAGCAGTACTTATTACAAATTATATTAGTGTAGGAAAGTAGTGCAGTACTTTATTAATCCTCAAGAGGAAATTTGATGTCACAACAACCACCACACAAGAGCAACAGCAATGTCTAAGACTTGTGTTTACTGCATTTGGCAGACACCCTGATACAGAGCGGCTTACATTTTATTTCATTTTGTACTACTGAGCAATTGAGGGTTACGGGCCTTGCTCAGGGGACCAGCAGTGGAAGCTTGTAAAACCTGAAATTTGAGCTTGCAACCTTCTGTTTTGTAGTCCAACACCTTAAGCACTAGCATACGAAATCCACCACTAGGCCATGTGTTATTCTCACACATTTGAACCTGACTCTATTTCATTCCATCCATTCACTTGATACACAATTTATCCTTCACAGGGGTGGGGAGCTCAGTGGATACTCAGGGGACACCCTGGACAGGTTGCCAACATATCACACACACATTCACACACTACAGACAATAAGAGATGCCAATCAGCACTATAGCTCATGTCTTTGGACTCACACCCACAGGACAGAAGCAGGACTCAAACCAAGAACAGCAGAGGTGCGAGACAAACACTAAACACTAAACCATCATGTAACTGGTGCATGTTATCATAATGTATTATTAGAAAAGGTTCTATGTCTATTTGGTGGGAAAACAGCATCATTGACCTCTGTACTATAAAACCTGCACTGGCTGCTGAAAGACTCATATCAGACAGTTTAGTTGTATTAATTATTGAAGGATTATTTCATAAACCCTGAACGGGGACCATCACAAGACACAACACATTCACACCTAGAATAATTATCTCAGCGTATGAAGGAGTGTGTGAATAAGTGTGAGTAGGTGTATTTACCAGATTTACAGTACAGCAAATAACGATTCTTTTATTTTATAAAATTGTACTCTAAAGATTGACCGAACAATTAGAGCGCTGGATTACAGCTGGATTTAGAACCAAGAAACACAACACACAGTGCAACTAACATCTAATGTAGTAACCTGTATGGGAAAGATTCCCAGTTTTGAAATTGAAAAATTAGCATATTGTTTCTGCTCTTGTTATTTCAGCCTCACAAAACTACTCTGGTATAAAAAACGTTGCTCTGCTTCATCTTTTACTGCGAGATGATTAAAAGGTGAGGATGGTCGAATCAGTGCAGTTTAATTAAAGGAAACTGTGGTTAAGCTTTTGAGCTCAGATCAGAGGATAGAGTTTAAACACCCCAGCAGCTTCAAACCGCCGTGATTGAGCCTCAAATGTATGTCATTTGAAATAATCAGGCAATTAATTAATTAAGTTACTGTATTATAGTATATTACTACAGTGTATTGATGTAAAGTCTATTATTATATTATACTATATTAAAACATACAAAGGCGTACTGTAAGAAGGACTGTAATTAGCTGCAAATACGTATATTTTTCCAATTGTTTATTGCAAAAATCTGCTGTACTTTTACAATTAAACAGAAAACTGTACAGTAAATGTTTTACAGTTTGATCGGGATCATCATTAAATTACTCTGATCTCTCTCTCTCTCTCTCTGATCTCTCTCTGTCTCTCTCTCTCTCTCTCTCTCTCTCTCACACACACTCTCTCTCTCTCTCTCTCTCTCTTGCATATTAGCTCTCTCTCTCTCTCTCTCTCTCTCTCTCTCTCTCTCTCTCGTAGTCTGTGGCTTCTTCTTCTCTTCTTCTTCCTAGGCAAACCAAGCCTAAGGTTGCATTTTGAGCGATATCCAAGAAAAACCAAGAAAAAAATGGAGGATTGTTTAACACTAATTCACAGTTTAGTGTTAAACGTTTATCCGTGTTATTCAGTTTTTCCCTATTTTCTCTGTGATCCTAAAAGCAGCTAAAGCAAAAATAATTTTAAAATGTAATATTTTCATGTCTAGTTTATCGATATTAATTTTGGCTTGTGTTTATTGCCTTGTAAGGCAATATGTACATTTATGAAGAACTAGAGGTTTAATTCTAAAACAAGAGATTATTTTTCTGACAGTTACGAAAAGCATATCTAACATCATGCTCAGGGTCACACAGAGCTGGAGCACACAGGAAGCTTCGCCTCTCCTGAGAGTTTTCTGAGCTGCAGAAGCTCTCAGCGATGAGCTCCACTCATGCTATAGGTCACAGGAGACGGGAGATGGGAGACAGGGTTTAGTTCATCAGCGGAGGTCTGTAATTTGAACTGCTGTGACCTTTAGATGAGCAAAATTTAACTGGGAATGGAGCGGAGGTGACGGATGAGTCACCCAGATGTCTGATTTGTCTCCTTCCTCACAGACACTGTTTCGCTAGAATGGAGAACCATTAAAACATACAATGGCGTACTGTAAAAAGGACTGTAATTAGCTGCAAATACGTATATTCCAATTGTTTATTGCAAAAATCTGCTGTACTTTTAAAATTAAACAGAAAACTGTACAGTAAATGTTTTACAGTTTGATCGGGATCATCATCAAATTACTCTGATCTCTCTCTCTGATCTCTCTATCTCTCTTTCTCTCTCTGATCTCTCTCTCTCTATTTCTCTCTCTCACACACACCCTCTCACTCTGATCTCTCTCTCTCTCTCTCTCTCTCTCTCTCTCTCTCTCTCTCTCTCTCTCTCTCTCTGATCTCTCTTTCTCTCTCTCTCTCTCTCTCTCTCTCTCTCTCTCTCTCTCTCTCTACACACCCACACCATTTCTTAAAATGTCCCAGACAGGATGTCCAGGCAGCTACGTGAAATTTCCCCTCCTCTTTCTGAGCTATGTCATGGTTTCAAGTTGTATTTAGTAACTCAAATTCCTTTCTGAAAAAAGTATCACAAAATAAAATTATTGCTTGTACACAGCCCTTAAAATGAATTTGCTTTAGCACATTAACAGCTGACCAGGGTTGCCAGGTCCTCAAAACAACCTTAAAACAACCGGCCATTGGAAATAAAGGAGATAATTTTTTTATGCGCAGTAGCTACAAAGGATGCAATTCCATTTTTCTTCAGTTCTTTTCTAGTAATGTGGATTTACACTTGACGTTAATTTAGGAATCAACTTTTTTTCAAGGAGAAAAAAAGACATTTTCTAACAGATATAACCCAAAGGCCATTATATTGACTTTAATTAAAAAGGAGTCTAAATCAAGACAAGATGATTGAGACCAATCTAACATATTTATGAGCACACATTGGTGACTGTCTTGAACTCGATTCGGATCTCCATCTCACATCACAGCTGCTTTCGAGAATTCACTCGACTCACCAACAGTGCAATGCATATCTGAACTGTTCTTTCAATCAAAAACTGACCACCGTTGATCAAATTATTCCTAATATCCAATCAATGATCAATAATTACCATTATTCCTAATATCCAATCAATGATCACCGTTATTCCTAATATCCAATCAATAATCACCATTATTCCTAATATCCAATCAATGATCACCATTATTCCTAATATCCAATCAATAATCACCATTATACCTAATATCCAATCAATGATCACCGTTATTCCTAATATCCAATCAATGATCACCGTTATTCCTAATATCCAATCAATGATCACCATTATTCCTAATATCCAATCAATGATCACCGTTATTCCTAATATCCAATCAATGATCACCATTATTCCTAATATCCAATCAATGATCACCATTATTCCTAATATCCAATCAATGATCACCATTATTCCTAATATCCAATCAATGATCACCATTATTCCTAATATCCAATCAATAATCACCATTATACCTAATATCCAATCAATGATCACCGTTATTCCTAATATCCAATCAATGATCACCGTTATTCCTAATATCCAATCAATGATCACCATTATTCCTAATATCCAATCAATGATCACCGTTATTCCTAATATCCAATCAATGATCACCGTTATTCCTAATATCCAATCAATGATCACCATTATTCCTAATATCCAATCAATGATCACCGTTATTCCTAATATCCAATCAATGATCACCATTATTCCTAATATCCAATCAATGATCACCATTATTCCTAATATCCAATCAATGATCACCATTATTCCTAATATCCAATCAATCATCGCCGTTATTCCTAATATCCAATCAATGATCACCATTATTCCTAATATCCAATCAATGATCACCGTTATTCCTAATATCCAATCAATGATCACCATTATTCCTAATATCCAATCAATGATCACCGTTATTCCTAATATCCAATCAATGATCACCATTATTCCTAATATCCAATCAATGATCACCGTTATTCCTAATATCCAATCAATGATCACCGTTATTCCTAATATCCAATCAATGATCACCATTATTCCTAATATCCAATCAATGATCACCATTATTCCTAATATCCAATCAATGATCACCATTATTCCTAATATCCAATCAATGATCACCATTATTCCTAATATCCAATCAATGATCACCATTATTCCTAATATCCAATCAATGATCACCATTATTCCTAATATCCAAACACCAACACCAAGGATTTTCTTGGCGTAAGTACTTATAGTGATTTCCAGTTTCCTTACTACTAACGTTTAAATCTTCCTTCTTTATGTACCCTATGATGAATAAATAATATGCAAATCAGTGTATGGCCTCGTATAAAGACTTCAGCATACTGTAGCTGCTTTCGTAAAAAAAAAAAAAGGAGCTGGCAACATTGTGCATAGTAATAGCAATTAAAAACTATATTACAAGTGAAACAAACTGTAGCTACTGAAACTCTTCTCCAGTAAACTCAAATAAACAGAAAAACGTGTTAGTAAAATATTAGTATAAAGTTTTAGCAGCCTTAATAGTAATGTTTACCGACAACAAACTTAATGTACTTTTTTTATTTTTTAACTTTTATTCTTTATTAGAGTGTTAAACTACGCTTGCGAATATGGTTAGATTTTATTCCAAGTAAATGATTTAAAACAAAAAACCAAAAAACCAAAATACCCCTTTTACGAAACATCGAATTTTGCAGAAAATCACCCACGCTGGCAACCCGGACTAACCTGCTGAAGTGTTAGAAATGGTCCAAATTGACCAGATGAATCCAGTAAGTAACCCTAAAGAAAAGAAGACATAAACAATAATCAGTGAAACAAACAAGTTAGTGCATAATATAGAATAAGAGTTTATATTAAAGTTTACATTTATAAACATCTAGGAATTATTTCTCTGTGTAAAATGAATGAAAAAAACACAAAAATCAAACGCACCAAAATAAAGAACGCTTTGCATCTCTGAACTTGAAACAAAATCCTGCAAACATTTATTTATTTATATATATATATTTTTTTTCCAAAATCATCCACTTTTCTGCAGCTTCTTTCTCATGACTTTCAGCGCTCTGTATCCTTGTTGTAGAGATGCACCGCGCATGCGCAGTAATCCAGGTTAGGTTTTGTACATAACTGCATGGGACCGCATGCTGAAAGCAAGAAGAACTTTTGGAGGCACTTTGAGAGCTTATAAGACATCTCAGGACTGTCGAGCGGGGGTTAGAGAAGGTTTCACTTCCTCAAACGTATTAGTCATAACGATTAAGTCTTAAATTATTTTTAGATTTAACCCTGAATGAGTTAAATTTTAGTTCAATTAAACTACATATGTGATAAAATCTATGAAGGATTCTTCCTTTGCTATTCTGGAAAACAAACAAACAAACAAACAAAATGTTTTGATATAGATAACCTTTTATCACACTGGGTTCCAAGTAGAAAGCTTGGAGAGGTTAATATCACTCAACTATATAGAAAAACATTCATTCATTCATTCATTCATTCATTCATTCATTTATTCATTCATTTATTTATTCATTTATTCATGTGGAGTAAACTGGTGTCTATTCCCACATTCATTTCCAGATTGACTCAAATAGTGAAACACTTCTTCAAGTCATTTCAGTCCAAACTGTGACGAAAATAAGTCATCGACTTGCTTTCCAGGAAATTATTTTCTCTTTCAAAATTCAAGATTTGAAGGCTTAAACGATTCTTCACTACTGTGTCAAAATTTCCACTGATATTTAGCTCTTAATCTAAATCCACTAGATTATATGGAGCATGTGAAGAATTTAACTTGTATATTTACAATGTGTGTGTCATCATGGCACAGGGGTCATGTTATTTGTCTCGTTATCATTATAATTTAGTATATGTGCTTGTTTCTGGTGCTCTACAGGACCATTTCCCTTTCAGGTGGCCTCTCTTACAAGCACTCATGCTCATTTTCTTTTTCTTTCTCTCTTTTTCTTTCTCTCTTTTTCTTTTTCTTTCTCTCTTTCTCTCACTCACACACACACACACGTGTATACAGTATACTCTGTCTCTCTCTCACGCACACAACACACACACGCATACAGGAAGGAACATTTTCACACTTCATAACCCTATGAGCTCCCAATTTAGAAAAAATAACAACACCCGCTCTTAACAAAGACATTTTGAAGAACTAATGCACGATACATGAGAATAATGTTTAATTAATTAAGGCTTATTTAAATTCCTCAGACAAGTGAATAATTTTTTAAGAAACACATATGTCACTAATGCCCATGCAGCACTATTGAAGAACAGAAGATCAGTCATTAATCTTACACAAAGTTACACGAACTCCATGGTGAGCCTAAAAGCAGAGAGTGAGTCAGGATCCTTTGAACAAAACACAAAAAGAGAAACACTAACTGTAAGTGATTCGGTTCTCAGTAAATCCCCGACACGGCTTATCAATGCGTTGATCAGCGTGTGTTTTTTTTTACACCTGTCATATGATGTTAGAACAGTGTGAAGATCCAAAAACTGATAAGAATGTGTGGGCTGGGTGTTAGATGCATCTTTTGAAATGTGTTTTTATGAACACTTCAGCAAAAGGCACTGAATCAGTAGGTTTTCACTACAGACATATAAATAGAATAGAATAGAAGTGCAAGCGTATTTCTTCACATTAATGATGGGTGTTTACTAGTAAATTTAATATAAAAATATAACATTGGTAAAACACACACTATATATAGATGCATAGATATAGTTCAGCCATGACTTTAAAATCACCATGCTGCTCCACAAGACCTCAAAAGATGTGCTGCGGTACCAAGTCAAACCTTGGCTCGCTTTCAGGAGGCCTCTCTTATGTGCACTCTGTTGCTCATTCTCTTTTTATTTCACTCTTTTTCTCTCTCTCACACACACATACACTTGCCAAGCCAAGCCTTGGGTGCCCATGACCCTGTTGCCGGTTCACCGTTTGTTCTTGGAGCACTTTTAGAAGACACTAACCTCTGCATACCAGGAACTGCTCTGATCCAGTTGTCTAGTCATCACAATTTTTGCCCCTAACAAAGTTGCTCAGATTCTTACATTTACCCATTTACTTCCTTCCAAAACATCAATGTCAGGAACTGTCTGTAATGTATCCCACTGTAATGAGATCATCATTATTAATCACCACTGATCTACTATTGAATTCTCAATAGAATCAGACAGTGGCGCTTCATTTACAGCAGCTCGTGTACGACAGGGACTTGTATGGTGGACCTTTGACCTAAAGATTTAAAAAACTGCTGTTCCTATTTGAAAGGAAAACTAAAACTATATGCTGTAGTTTCTGTAATAGCCGTATTGGGAAAGAGTTTTCATTGTCAGCACTTTGTAAGTGTCAGAGGTAAAGTACGTTTACAGACACATGAAAGTTGTTACATAGGGCAACTTTGCACTTTGTGGTTTCTCGCTAACAAGCTCCATTTTTTTTACGTGTTTGTATAGCTGTTTATATATACAGCAATAAAATAGATCTTGTTCCTCAGATGTTCCACAGTATTAAATGTGACTATAAACAGAACAAATGTATGATGCATATATGGTAATGCTTGGCGAATTGCTGTGGTACACAAAAACTGGAAGACTTCAGGACATTGTGGTTTTATTAGGAAATAATTAAGAGAGGAATTAGTAACTACACGTCCTGTCAGTGATTAATTTCCAGAGCACTTGCATATGCAGCACTCAACTCTTTTTCCATGTGAAGTAGGAATAACAAGCATAATACAAAACTATATACATACATATATATATATATATATATATATATATATATATATATATATATATATATATATATATACGTATATATATATATATATATATATATATATATATATATATATATATATATATATATATATATATATATATATATATATACTAACAGGCTGTCCTTGCTTACATCATTTTGTGTGATAATATGCACTATTATGTGACTTATGTATACACTATTGTGTGACTTATTTGCACTAATACAAGGACATGGTTTTGATAAAAATTAAAAAGCATGTTTTTATGTTGTGCTGTGAAATAAAAAATAAAAAAAGAGTGTAAATGTAAATGCTGTAAATTCAGTAAGATATCCCATACGGTTGAATTTTAGGTTAAAACAGAACAGATAAAAATGCAAAAAAGTATTTAATCTGAATTTAGTTGCATTAATATACTAAATCAATACAGCAAAAGAAAAAAAAAGCCAAAAAAAACCAAAACAAAACACATCAGATAAACTGATAAACTGATTTTGGTTAATAAATATGTTTACATTACTTTATCCTTACATTACTTTATCCTTTATCCTTAAGTATGTTCATTTTCAATTGCTCTAAATTTAGCAGCTTGTGTTATCTTTTCCAGAAAAATAAAGTCAGAGGATTTTCATTTTCATTTAAAGTCCTGTTTGTAACATTTAATCTCTAGCAGTAGTGTATTTTATCAATCTCACAAAACAGTATTATCCCTTTTAAGTACACAATACGTTGGTGTCCTTATTATTAAACCCAGTATTAATATTAATCACATATCAGCTTGACGTTTTTCTTACAAGCCCCCCAACCCACTCCAACTTTATATTTTATAATTCATGTAATAAAATTATATGTCCACCAAAAGACAGAATTTTAGAACTAAGTCATATTTCTCTTTTTACACTTTTCTGTACTGTTTTGCATTATTTTCTGGAATCCTGTCTACATTAAACTTAGATGTTCCACCATGTTACTAGACCCTTACATACTATGTATATGTACAGAGTACATAGTAATTCTCTAACATACTATAAATAGTGGATGTCTGATGATTTAGAAATGTTATAATTATAATAATAATAAAATTGTGCTACAGCACCACCAAGAGGCAAAATTGGCTGCACTTCTTCTCCTAAACCTGTGTCTGTGAGTGTGATACTACAGTACTTGTGGGCCTGTAACTGCTTAATATTCTGTTATCTAATCAATTTTCTGTTCCATTACCAAATGCAGTACTAAATTTGACCATTTGACCATCTAGAATATTTCTGGGTTTTAAATAATCTATGAGGGACAAAAATCCTTGAAAAGCTAGAATTATGCAAAAATTATGTTCAATGGAATTTTTGTTTTTATTTTTTTATGCTTAATTGTTTTGGCTTTTTAAGATAAATAAATCTTCTCTTTATTGTTTAAATGTTTTCTTCTAAATCCTTTGAGGTTCTAAATTTTATGATATTTTGGAAATATACATAAGTGCAGTTGATTGTGTGTGTGTGTGTGTGTGCGCGTGTGTGTGAGTGTGTATACATGTTACAAATGCAACATACTGTCAGCAAATAAGATTTTAATAAATAGATCTGAATTCATAAAAATGCATATAAATATATCCAAATAATATAAAATAGAATCATTTTTCGTCTATTGTGATTGTTACTGTGATTTTCTCTGAGAAACCTTTGCGCTTTCTGGACAGCAGATGGCGCTCAAGGATACCAAATTAATTCCATTAAATCTGTTATGTTTTATAAAGTCAGTGTAGAAATAAAGGCTGACTATAATATAACTAATCATTTTATCTTTGTTTAAACTGCTCACGTCACCGTCATGGACGTAATACATCAATTAAATTCTCTTCCTTAATGATTCCCACCCCATTTATAACACATAATATCAGTATCACCTTTCTTAATTCCTCGAAGTCCTCTTTTTTTTTTTTTTTTTTAATTCCACTAAAGCACCAAAGATGTCCATAAATGTAAGTGCCTGACATTCTCACGGCCCTGTGAGAAATCAGTGAGTGTGTAATGCTCAAGAGACTGCACATCCATCTGGAGATAAGAATCTGAAGATCCAGAATGAAGACTGTTGTGGCTTCAGTCCATTCTGAGAAACAGGGCAATATGGGACCTGCCAGTCCCCATACACACATCTTAAATCTCTCATAAGAAAAACGTCAAAAGGAAAAACAAACAAACAAAAAAAGGTCATCATAAAGACGTGACAGTTAAACAGTTTGTGTTGATTGATTGATGACAATAAAAAATTAGAAGACTACAAGCATACAGAAAAATAGCCAGCTGTAAATTGTTTAGAAATAAAAAAAAGGATTCTTCAGTCTTTAATGTTGTGCTGGCTTAATGCCAATAAGATACTTCTTATTTTCTTTTGGAAAACAAAACAAAACAAAACACAAAACAAAACAAAACATCTTCTACAACTACATACAAGGATAGGATTGAAGTTAAAATTGAACTTCAATTGAATTGAATAGAGTTACTTTATATATATTCACCAAAACTATGAATAAGGAATGAGAACCTTTATGATCTGGACAAGTTTTTCCCCTAACAAAATCTCAACGCTGTGACATGCTTATTGATTGTGTGTGTAAACATCTACAACGCGCAAAGGTCAACAGAGCGAGATACGTCCAAAAGGGGCGTGGTTACATCGCGGATGGGCGGAGTTTGCGCTAAGCTACCTAGACCCGCGTTGGCATTTTTATAAGCAACATGATGGATAGAGCGCGTCGGAGCTTATTGTGACCTGCGCTTTTGCGCGTAAATTCCCAGAAGGCGCTCCATGAAAACTTCCAACACGATGCCTTTTGCAAACACAGAGTAATATTTAAGCCTGATCAAGTTCTCGAGTTTTGCTCATCGCAATGGAGAGGGAGCAGGCTGAACGATCCGGGAGCCGAACTTCATCCAGTTCCGATACCGACACTGAGACCGACACTGACACCGTGTCCGAGCCGGAATTGCGCTGCAATTCGGAAGAAACTGAATCTGAATCGGAGCATTTGGCTGCACACCGCTGTGGAGATTTACTAACATTACACACCGCCAGTGTCGAGCAAAAAGGGAAGCTGGAATCCGCAAACGACAGCAAAGACGACAAAATGAGGAATGACCACGAGTGCGATGAGGAAGAAGCCGAAATGGTAAACTTATCCTATGTGTTCAAAAGAAACAGCACACTTGTATGGTTAAATCAGTTCACTCAGCGTTTCGGTCGGTCCTGACAAACTCCAGGTGTGTTTCCGAGTGCCTTAAGAGGACAGGTGTGTTTCCGAGTACCTTAAGAGGACAGGTGTGTTTCCGAGTACCATAAGAGGACAGGTGTGTTTCCGAGTACCTTAAGAGGACAGGTGTGCTTCCGAGTGCCTTAAGAGGACAGGTGTGCTTCCGAGTACCTTAAGAGGTCAGGTGTGCTTCCGAGTGCCTTAAGAGGACAGGTGTGTTTCCGAGTACCATAAGAGGACAGGTGTGTTTCCGAGTACCTTAAGAGACAGGTGTGTTTCCGAGTGCCTTAAGAGGTCAGGTGTGTTTCCGAGTGCCTTAAGAGGTCAGGTGTGTTTCCGAGTGCCTTAAGAGGTCAGGTGTGCTTCCGAGTGCCTTAAGAGGACAGGTGTGTTTCCGAGTACCATAAGAGGACAGGTGTGTTTCCGAGTGCCTTAAGAGGACAGGTGTGCTTCCGAGTGCCTTAAGAGGTCAGGTGTGCTTCCGAGTGCCTTAAGAGGTCAGGTGTGCTTCCGAGTGCCTTAAGAGGTCAGGTGTGCTTCCGAGTGCCTTAAGAGGACAGGTGTGCTTCCGAGTGCCTTAAGAGGACAGGTGTGCTTCCGAGGGCCTTAAGAGGACAGGTGTGCTTCCGAGGGCCTTAAGAGGACAGGTGTGCTTCCGAGGGCCTTAAGAGGTCAGGTGTGCTTCCGAGTGCCTTAAGAGGACAGGTGTGCTTCCGAGTGCCTTAAGAGGACAGGTGTGCTTCCGAGTGCCTTAAGAGGACAGGTGTGCTTCCTTGTGCCTTAAGAGGACAGGTGTGCTTCCGTGTGCCTTAAGAGGACAGGTGTGCTTCCGTGTGCCTTAAGAGGACAGGTGTGCTTCCGTGTGCCTTAAGAGGACAGGTGTGCTTCCGTGTGCCTTAAGAGGACAGGTGTGCTTCCGTGTGCCTTAAGAGGACAGGTGTGCTTCCGTGTGCCTTAAGAGGACAGGTGTGCTTCCGTGTGCCTTAAGAGGACAGGTGTGCTTCCGTGTGCCTTAAGAGGACAGGTGTGCTTCCGTGTGCCTTAAGAGGACAGGTGTGCTTCCGTGTGCCTTAAGAGGACAGGTGTGCTTCCGTGTGCCTTAAGAGGACAGGTGTGCTTCCGTGTGCCTTAAGAGGACAGGTGTGCTTCCGTGTGCCTTAAGAGGACAGGTGTGCTTCCGTGTGCCTTAAGAGGACAGGTGTGCTTCCGTGTGCCTTAAGAGGACAGGTGTGCTTCCGAGGGCCTTAAGAGGACAGGTGTGCTTCCGAGGGCCTTAAGAGGACAGGTGTGCTTCCAGAGATTGCTGTTTGACACAGCAATCTCTGGAAAGCGACTTTATTATCTGTAAGTGAATCGACTTCACTACGAAGAATCGATATATGAATTGATTTCCCCATCTGTATGAATCGACACTTTTGTCAATATATGAATCGACTGCACATTTAGTATCTTTTGCTTTTAAAATCTAAAATAATCAACATCACTATTAATATATGAATCGGCTTCACCATCTATAGGAAATGAAACCACTATCTTTATGAATCGACACCATATCCATGAATCAACACCATCTATATGAATCGACACAACAACTAGTAAATAAAGTGACTCAGGCATCAATTTATATCTTGACACCATTATCAATATGAATTGTAATTACAATTTATATAAATAGTTTTGGAAAACCATGGATTGATGTAAGGTTTCAAGAGATTGCTGTTTGTATTGTAAAGGCCACTAATAGTCTTTTGCGTTTAACACATTATAGGAGTCTGGTGCACTTATGGGAATGGGCCTGGCTATGGGATGTGTTTTAATGATGGTTTAATGGACTGAAAGGAACTTTTTCTATCTAAAGATTTGTGGTGTGTTTATATGGCTTGGTGCGAATTTGTTGGTTGTCATCATATTGTATTTATTCCTCTGAGAAATTGCTATTGTGTACCACACTGATGTCACAGAAGGATATTGTTATTGTGAGTGCAGTTGTAATACCGTTTATACGAGTCAATTTTCAGTGTCGGCTTCTAAAACAAAAAAAAAAGCCTTTTTATAAATCATCATTTCCTAATGATGTTTAAAGTTTTACTAAAGAGAAACCCACTGTAGAAACTCAGCATCTCAGGATGTAGAACGACACCATTGAGTTACAGCACAGTCTAGTCTAGTTAGTGATGTATTAGATGATGAGTGCAGTGGCATTGATGGAGGTATTAGCATGAAGCTTCGGAACTGTCTGATCCAAGGGTAGGTAAATAGAATTTCTGGGAGTCTCTAAGCTACCGCCATCACATTTACACCTACAGTCTTACTCAGCAGAGTAACAAATAGGTGATTATTTATTTTGTTCCTTTTATTTATTTTTCTTTGTTGTCCAAACATTTGAATACCCAGAGGCTATTTTGTGTGTTTGCTTGAGCGTTATTTTCAGAATCTCTATTTACCAGAGTTTGGCTAAACGCCTCTGACGTCTTTGTTTCTGTAGCCTGCTGTAACTTTGCCAGGCTGCATGACTGATCTTTGCCTAACCTTTCTTCTTGATTTATCAGTTGTAACCCAGCCAGGCTCCTTCTTCTGAACAGGTCTGGAGATTGGAAGGACCATTTTTAAGCTATTTCTTGTTTTTAAATGATAATATAGCGGTAAAGATGTTTGCATGCAGCTGTATTATTGCATGAGTATTGGAGTGTGACTGTTTTTTGTGACCGTTGGTGTGTAACTTCCAATATAAACAGTACAAAATATGGTTAAAAAGTGAACATTATGTGACATGAGTGTGCCAGGAAGAGAACATTAATAATTTAATTAAATATTTGTGTTCAGTCACAGTGACATAATGTGCTACAGCTTCATTGGTGAACTTAATTGTCACTCTCACTATACCAGTTTAGACCAGTTTGACTAGTTGTATTGAGTATTTAAGATCTTATGAGCCGTGCAAATCTGTCCTTTCAGGTGTAACCTACCTGACGAGAATTAGAATCGGACCCAAGTTTTTACACACTTGGCTACATACAATATCAATAGTCAGTTTATTCACAACCAGACACTATATTTGATCATCGATCTAACCGACATATCAGTAAAATATTCATCACTCTTTTCTACTCTCTCTACAAAACCACCTGGAAAAAAATATAAAAACACAGAGCTTAAATATTGATGTGTGTATATATATATATATGTGTGTGTGTGTATGTGTATGTGTATGTAAGATGATACAGAAGCAGTAATTAAGTGGGTGTAAAATTTCAAATTCAACTTTTATTCAAGTAAACAGGCATACACAGTAGGACAATGGTCCGATAAATGTCATGAAAATACAATAAATAAGAATAAAAAAATATACGCAGAAAAGAATGTATAATGGAAGTAGGATTAAAATAGGATTTAGTAAAGATGTAAGAAAGGGAAGAAGTTTCTGGAAAATTATACAGATGCTTATGTGAATGCAGATCGCTGGCCTACATACATGTTCGGGTCATGTGACTCGGTAATGATTCAAGACCAACGTGCAAAAGGCCACAAGACCAACAACAACAATGAGCACATTGTGAAATTGTGTACCATTTATACAGCGCTCACTTATCCTGTGTGAATCGATTGTGATGACTACAGAAATCTCTTCACGTCTGATCCGAACAGCACTTTAGCTAGTTCTGATCCACTGCGATGAATCTTCATCGATTTTGAATCTTTACTATATACAAACTGTGCACTTTATATATAAAAACTGCACTTTATAAGTACAAACTCACTTTTTTATAGCTCATGCCTTCTTTTGTGTCACTTTATCACGTTAGTGCAGCTATCTTGCATTATTGTCAAAGAGTGTCAAAACATTTGCTGTGCAAAAGTTTGCACAATCTTAGAACAAAATACAGGAGACAAAGGAATTTATTTACGGAAGAAGTTTATTTATTAAATTAATTTCTGTCAGAGCAAATGAGAAGGAAGTTTATTCAACATTTCATATTTTTTGAGACAACTAGGAACAGGAAACTCTACTGGTTGCAAATAACAAACACAGATTCTTTATCTGGGCAAAGATTTTATTTATTTTCTAATGTTACCAACGATGAAGGAATAACTGCACTGGATTTTGATAGATACTGATTTCGATGAAATAATGAATTAGAAAATCATTTCAATCAATGCAATTATTACAAATAATGTATCATTAATTTGCTCATTGAATCATTGAAATTGATTAGACACAAATGTTCACAGCGTCATTTGTCTGTTTAGTGGATTAAAGGTGGGGTCTCCGTTGTTTGAGAAATGCTTCAGAAAACTGTGTTGGGCCACCAAACAAAACAAATACAAAACAAACGTGTAGCCAATGAGCAGAAACGGGCATGTCTTGTCAATATGTGCGGAGAGAGTGTTCAGTGCGCACGTGTGACATTAGCAGAAAGCGGATTTAACATTGACATGGAGGATAAAAACAAAGAAAGAAAGCGAAGAAAGGCTTACGATAAGGCAAGAAGTAGGACGTGTTAATATAGGATCAGCTTTCCAGCGCTGGAGAGAACTGAAGGAGCAGGAAGTTGGTCACATATTCACAGATTGGAGTTTCCCGAGTCAATAACTCCTGAGCTAAACGCTGTTACTACACAAATAACACCTCTTTTCTATCGTAGTAATGTAGAGACGCAGCTACAACCGTGTTTTGTGTAGTAACAGTGTTTAGCTCAGGAGTTATTGACTCGGGAAACTCCAATCTGTGAATATGTGGCCAACTTTACTTAAGACGCCGAGGCGCTTTTTTCCTTCTCGATAGGTGAGTAACGTTGGTTTTGCTTTGTTACACAGAACTAATATACAGTATGCTGTCCTTGACATGATTATGCTTGTGTGTCATTTTTGCTTGTTTGTTTATCTGCAATCGTATTGTTCTTCCCTTCAGCTATGATAAAGACACATTTCTTTCCATTAGTTGCCTGGGTTACGTATGTATGTGTGGGCGGAGCTATCAGTACAGGGGTGGGACCCATTTGGGTTAGGGGCGTGTTTGTTTTGGTGATTTCAAATGTCAACAATGGCTTTCAAACAACAGAGACCACACCTTTAAGGTTTTTGCAGCGCATTCGTTCAGATAGGAATTGAATTCAATTTCACCTCAGTTGTTACAGCTTTTCAGGTCTATTGAGGATTATTAACGTGACGGAGCAGATCAATAAAAGGCTGTGTGAAAAAATCTCCATAGTGACCGTGGTGTATTACTATCTCTGTTTATACACTGAAGGGCTTTGTTATTATTATATTTAGAGTTTGTTATTTACCATGTAGTTTCTTCCCTCTGAGGCCTTTATGTGAGTTTTTTGACCTCATTTTTTAAAATAGTCCTCCTCACTTTTCTCTTGTCCCTCCTGAATTCTGATCTAAATAAGAGAGGACAGAGGAGAGGTTATAGCACAGAGCAGAGTCACGGCTTCGCTTTCCTTCCTCGAGCTCAGGAAATGTTCAAGCTGCTCAAATGATTATGCGACATTGTTAGTTGGAATTTGATGGTTGATTTTTTAAGGTGTTTATTTCCTCTGAAAGAAATTTTGAATGATTTATGAATGATAAATCATGAGTTTCAACACACTATTTGAAAGGAGAAGTATGTGGAGAAGTGATGATGTCATGATGCCAAAGCTGTACCTTTTAATACTGAGTTTATACTTTAATATTGGTACTAAAGTGTAACTGGTACTAAAGTGTAACTCATAATTGGTAATAACAAAAATGATTTGCACCAAAATTAGCTTTTAAAAATTTAAATTGTAATTAAAATTGTATTTTGTAATGAAATGGAAAAAATAAATTGAAAAATATATAAAAAAAATACTAAACAAAATGAAACATTTCAACGAATTGCAAAATTGAAAATTAAATTGCAGTTGGTAAAAACATTTTTATTGCAATATAAAAATATAAAATATATCAAATATTGTCATAATTACAAAATTGTATTTTGTATTTGGGGGAAAAAAGAATTCAATTTAGAAATGTTAAAATTAAGGATGAAAATTTTATTCTGTTACTTGAAACATTAAATTGTAGTAAAAATCTTAATATTTATTTCTTAATTGAAAATATGAAAAGGGGGCTATAAAAAAAAAAGAAAAGTGGAAAATCAGCAATAAAAACATAGTATTGTTATGCTTTCAGAAATTAAGTAATGGATTTAAAGTAGTCTCAGCATCAAAACCCTTTATGTCCAGTTTCAGATTACAAATTGTTCCTCCTGAGTGTATCTGAGTGTATTTGATGATCATTGCCTCTTTATTGTTCCTGACTTAGTTAAATAAAGACACCAGGGTTTATGTCAGGACTATGCCAATTAGCCTGCTTTTCAAAACTTGCCAAATACGACTCTATTTTCATCTTTAGAAATAAAGCAGCTTGTATTTTTTTTCTCTTTGCTGTTTGCTGTGAAGAGATTCTGCTCAGTCAGTGTGCCGCTTGCATGTTAAGAGGATTCAGCTCTAATCTCCTTATAGCTCTTCATGGGCTATCGGGGTGGTCATTCCCAGCAGGACAGCAGTGTGGGTTTGAGCTGTGTGTTTGAAACGTGAACGGTGTTTAATTCACTTTAGTATAAAGGAGACACAGAGGAGGAATTGAGCAGGTAAGAAAACATTGACTTGGTTTGTACTGAAACTTCGCTGTGAAGGGAATTATGTGTGTGGTTATTTCCGTAGTCCTTATGTACACGGTACACACCCATTTTTCCCCAATTCTTCTGATACCACATCAGTGTGCTAATGCTAAATATTTTTTATTCATAAAACATTATTTCCTATGTTTTCTTTGTTTAGTGTTATGTTTAATGCTGTGTTTCATCCCTAAAATAAATTAGTCTATGATATCACTTGTGTTTGAGCAGCTAGAAACAGGCTCCCTCACCAGCCCCTTTCTCTCTCTCTCTCTCTCTCTCTCTCTCTCTCTCTCTCTCTCTCTCTATCTCTCTATCTCTCTCTCTCTATCTCTCTTTCTCTCTCCCTCTTTCTCTCTCCCTCTTTTTTGCTGTCTCTCACGCTCTCTCTCTCTTTCTCTCTCTCTTTCTTGCTGTCTCTCTCTCTTTCTCTCGCTCTCTCTATCTCTCTCTTTCTCTCTCCCTCTTTTTTGCTGTCTCTCACGCTCTCTCTCTCTCTCTTTCTCTCTCTCTCTTTCTTGCTGTCTCTCTCTCTCTTTCTCTCTCTATCTCTCTCTTTCTCTCTCCCTCTTTTTTGCTGTCTCTCACGCTCTCTCTCTCTCTTTCTCGCTCTCTCTTTCTTGCTGTCTCTCTCTCTCTCTCTCTCTCGCGCTCTCTCTTGCACATTAGCTCTCTCTCTCTCTTTTGTAGTCTGTGGCTTCTTCTTCTCTTCTTCTTCCTAGGCAAACCAAGCCTAAGGTTGCATTTTGAGCGATATCCAAGAAAAACCAAGAAACAAATGGAGGATTGTTTAACACTAATTCACAGTTTAGTGTTAAACGTTTATCCGTGTTATTCAGTTTTTCCCTATTTTCTCTGTGATCCTAAAAGCAGCTAAAGCAAAAATAATTTTAAAATGTAATATTTTCATGTCTAGTTTATCGATATTAATTTTGGCTTGTGTTTATGCCTTTTGTAAGGCAACATGTACATTTATGAAGAACTAGAGGTTTCATTCTAAAACTAGAGATTATTTTTTCTGACAGTTAAGAAAAGCATATCTAACATCATGCTCAGGGTCACACAGAGCTGGAGCACACAGGAAGCTTCGCCTCTCCTGAGAGTTTTCTGAGCTGCAGAAGCTCTCAGCGATGAGCTCCACTCATGCTATAGGTCACAGGAGATGGGAGACAGGGTTGAGTTCATCAGCGGAGGTCTGTAATTTGAACTGCTGTGACCTTTAGATGAGCAAGATTTAGTTGGGAATGGAGCGGAGGTGACGGATGAGGTCACCCAGATGTCTGATTTGTCTCCTTCCTCACAGACACTGTTTCGCTAGAATGGAGAACCGACGATAAACAAATTTCTCTGCTCGTATTTCTGCAGTTTCCAGATGATACTAAAGTAAGCACCAATAAATTGGTCAACAATGGTTATACTTGTTCATGTAGTTTTAAAATAATGTTTAATTCAGAGGCATTCATTCTTAAAATGCCTGCTTAAATAGTCATGAGAAGATGCAAGATTAAGTCATTGGCTAATTTGCATATTTGTTTGTCATTTGCATATCAAACCATTTTGCATGAATAAAGAGGAGGTTTTTTTAAAGACATTTAGAAGAGAATAGAGTTTTTCAGAATAGAAGATAATAGATAATGATTAGGGCTGGGCGATTTGGCCTAAAATCAAAATCTCGATTAATTGAACATTTTAACTCGATTACGATTAATGAACGATTATTTTCTTTTTCTTTTTTTTGCCCTCATAGTTCACTGACAAGTTTTGTTTAGTAAATATGCTCACATATAACAGTCGGTAAAACACTGCTGCCGTATCCATCCATTAAGCGCAGCAGCTTTGACAACATTAGCACCGTTGTCTGTCGTAATGGCTGAAAGTTTTTCTTCCGCGAGGTCTCATTCAGAAAGCATATCTTTCAGACCTTGCGCAATCATATCTGCCGTGTGATCGGCTGGAAAATATACCGTCTCAAGGCATCTCTGGCGCAGCTTCCAATCGTCATCAATGTAGTGCAAAGTAAGGCTCAAGAATGGGTCCACTTGACCAGAGATCGTCCTACTTGACCAGAGATCAGATGTGGCTGCAAAGTGTTGAACATTTTTCAGTTCAGCAGCTACATTTTTACAGCATGTCTTGTACATGTCTGGCAGCGCAGTTTTAGAAAAATGTGATCGCGATGGCACAGTGTATCTTCTGTCGAGAGTTTTAACGAGGTGTTTAAACCCGCTTCGCTCCACTGTAGCCAAGAGAGTCGTATCCTTTGCGATGTAATAACAAATAGCGTCAGTTATTTCTTTCCATCTTCTTGAACTCTTCTCATATTGAGTGGCATTTGTGAATGCATTTGTTATCGACATCTGCTTTGCGGAGGCACTTGTTGCTGGGCGCTTGTCAGTCTCTTTTTGTTTTTTTGAGCCATGCGCTGTTCATCAAAATAATCGACCTGGAAAAATTTGATCGATTATAGGTTCTGAATGTCGATTTCGATTACTTTTCGATTAATTGCCCAACCCTAATAATGATTTTATTGGCCATTGGGAACATTGGTGATTAGTAGTGATTGGTCTTCATGAACATTAGTGATTTGTAATGATGCCTCATTGGATACATTGGTGATCAGCATTGATGGGTCATTTGGAACAATAATAATTAGTAGCCAGTTGTCAGTGGGAACATTGGTGATTAGTAGTTGTTGGCCATTGGGAACATTGGTGATTAGTAGTGATTGGCCATTGGGAACATTGCTGATTATTGTTGTGATTGGCCATTGGGAACATTGGTGATTAGTAGTGATTGGCCATTGGGAACATTGCTGATTAATGTTGTGATTGGCCATTGGGAACATTGGTGATTAGTAATGATTGGTCACTGGGAACTTTGGATTATGCAAGCACACCTCAGTCAAGTTTTCGACTGAATCTGCTCTCTTGTAGCTGTGATGTGAGCTGTATTGAGTCCTGGGCTATCATTAATGTCTGCTGAAAATGTGGCTACATTTCTTACTAGAATCTTTAAGATGATAACAGTGGTTACAATGTTAGCAAGTGTCTAGCAAAAAGGAAACAAACTGGCAAATCTGCAGTATCATGAAGTCTGTAATAGGCATTACAGTTCTCTGTACTTGTGGAAATGAACTACCTCTTTAAGGGAAACACAATTCTCATGAGGTCCTGGTATTTTTTTATTTTTTTTTTTGCAGAAGTTTAAAATTGTTCATAATAAAAGTGTTTCAGTTTGTGTGGAGACCTTATGTGGTCAACTCGTTGAAAGTTAAAACAATGCCCTGCTGTTGGATGGTTTCTGAGAAGAGTAATGGTCAGGCTTTTCCTGCAGATCAACAAAAGTGAAAGCAGCAAACATGCAAATGGAGCCAGTGGCCTTCTACGTATCTGAAACAAAAGTCTACACTTGTGACCTTTTTGTTTCTACCTCTACAGTAGAGACTGGAAGTCATGAGGATTAGGCAAATGTTTTTTTTTTTTGAGTGTCTAAAGGCAGTGTTTGTGTCATATGTTTATGTTGTGTGATCCTTCTCCACATTCCTGGTATGAGGATTAAAAATAGGGGTGAAGCAGCTTTATGATTTTATGCATCTAAGATCTTGAACATGTCATTTCCAAACTGCATATTTGTATAAATATTAATTCTGTCATTTTTGAAGATTTTTAGTCATTTGTAGTCTCAAAATGACCTGTTTGTGGATATTAATTAAACTTATAAGCACACAAGTATAATCTGGTCATTGGACATGTCTTATGTGTTTGTAGGAAACTTTAGCATGACAGGGACTTTAGTGTTTAGACTAACATTTAATTAATAACTTTTTTATTATGAGCTGGTCTACATCAAATGATGACTGTTGAGGATTAGCAGCAACCCTTCTTCTTCAATAACTACTTCTGTTGCTTAGCTTGTGTTGCTTTAGCCTTAGGGAGCATCTAATTTGATTACTAGTGAATAATTAACTAGACAAATTTTACATTTGAATATTCAAATGTAAAATTTGTCTAGTTAATATTTGAATATTCAAGTAAAATTCACTCATACATATTATACCCAAACACTAAACCCTGAATTCTGAATTTTGCTGAGCCTCTGGCTGCTAAGGCAGGGCTCAAAGCTTCTGTCTCTCATGTTACCACGCTGTCTCTCATGCCAAGACTATGCTATATTTACGCACATGATGATGACTGGTACGTGGGTGTCAGATGAATGATTTCTGATCGGGACAGAGAAGTGGAGGTGTTGTAGAGGTGTTGATAACTGTTTATCTGGCTAACAACATGCTTGACATGCTAATTGTAGTGAAATTGTGTTTAAGTGTACTGTAGTATGGGTGTTGGGTTACAAAGTGTGTTGTTGTTATACACATTATTGAATCTGTAAGGTTAACTAGAAAAAACAACTAGCACTAGATCCTTCTTAAACGGTAAACATGCTACCAGAGTTCTTGATATCAGTACGCTTGTAAATTATAACCCCTGCAGTAGTGAAACTTTTAACCCCAGTACAAGGTTGCAGAAGTACGAGCAATACGTGTCCACAGCTATGTAGAAAAAGAGTTTGCAAACGTTAGCATGCAGCTGAATTTGATATGACCAATAATATACACATTATGTACTGTGTTTGAAATTTTACTTCAGGTCTTACTTCATTTAGAAAATAAAAAGCTAAAATTTACCTCAGAGTAGAAGTCATTTCAAATTTTTGAAGCCTTTACTTTCATACATAAGTGAAAGTTTTTTTTCCTCGTTATTATAATTTATCTAAATATTACAAAAACTTGACCGTACTGATCAGTTTCAGTTTAGAAACCGGTTTTACTCTAGAGCAGCCGTGAAGCATTTAAGCCCAAGCACACTTGTAATAGAATGTAAACATACAAACACGTGCAAGCTAACCATAGCAGCGCTAGGCACAGTGTTAGCTAGTTCAGTTTTTATTTAATTAGCATTCATTTTTAATTGACTTATTAATTTGTGTTTTTGTTGTAATTGTAATAGTTGTATATTTTTTATGACCTAGCCTCTGTGAAACTCTATATACATGTATGGATGAAACTTTTATTATAATGCATATATCTACATAGCATTTAAAGGAGTAGTTTTTAGAAAGCATTCTTTGAAATGTTGTTCGTACAGTATTAGTGATATAACTAATCTGGAGACAATCGAGAGACAATCGGAGACAATGTTTTTGAGTTCTTATATTTTTAAATAACTGGAATTTGTCATTTCTGTTGAACATGATGAAAAATGTGGGCATCCTGGGGAAGAGCTTTGTGAAAAAGAGCAGCAAATCAGGCTAATCTTTGGAAGAAAAAAAAAAACTAATTTTGACTAATGCAACTTTTAAAAAGCTTGACCTGAATTTTTATTTTAATTGAGATAAAATTATTTAAAATTTAGATTTTAAACAGTAAAGCTGCTCTGCTAACCATTAAAACTGTTGACATGAACCTTGAACATGATGAAATGTCAAAGCAGACTTTCAGGGGGAAAAAGGCAAACAATTAAAAATAACATGAATAATTCAGAGACACTGTTTAGTCATGATGATGGTACACAGATTTCCCATAATTTAGCTTTTATGTAAACTATAATGGCTTACATAACACTGCACTTAATCAAAGTGGAAATGCATTAGCATAATCGCACTCGTGCTTTATAGATGAGTTTTGTTTATTACGCTGACATTTAAAGCTGAATATGAGCTTTTGTTTTGTTAATAAGGTCTGGTTTATGTAATACCTTTCTATTTTTTATTCCTAAGTTTCAAGGCAGTATTATCTAATACCTTACTTAGATTCAAGGTCACTTCAGAAATCATTACAGAATAAACACACATGCATATGCTCACATACACACAAGCTCTTGACGGGAAGGTAGTTGCTTGTTGTTTTTGCCTGTTATTTGATTTATTCCCTTGGGTCTTCGTCTCATGAGCCTAATGTTTAGCTTTAGCTAGAAACCATCAGATCACCAGCATACTGGGACATGTTACTAGTAGATCTTTCAGAGTATGGTCTGAAAATTGCATGCGTGTGTGTAATGTGTGTCTGTGTGCGTGCGTGCGTGCATGTGTGTGCCTGGGCGAGTATGCATGTGTGCACGTGTGTTCGTGTGTGTAAGTGTGTGTGTTTGTGATATGTGGTCAGTCCTGTGTATAAGGATGGCATATGGAATCACTCCATTTCTGTACAGTAGGTTCTTCATCATCACCTTAGCCTCACTTGCATTTGCAGGGTTGATTCCGGAAATTTCCTCTTTAGAGAAGTTTCATTATTTTCCACCAGTTTCCTGTCAATTGTTCCACTGCTTCTGATGAGAATTCAGGTCTTGCTGAGCGTCTTCCAGAACTGAGACGACTGAGTGCAGCATTTGAACCGTTTCGAGCCAAAAGGTTTTTGTTGTATTATTCTTTACAGTTTCCCCCCAATCGTAGCTGTCACTGTTCAGTGTAACAGAACTCGTGCCTGTGTGCTATTGCTTACATGTCTGAAATACAGTTCACTGTGAATTAGCCGTTACTATAGAAACATTCAGTCCAATCACAGGATTAAAATGATTTTCTTGCTCTAATATGATTTCATTTGTAAAATGAAACACCTAATTGTTAATTAGGTGTAACTCTTCTGATAAATGACTATTTATCATTTTTTGGAAGAAGTCGAAAGCCGTAATCTTATTTTTATCCAAATCAAGAGTCTTCAGGACTGAGGATAGAAAGATGTTTTTTGTGAGTAGACAGAAAACTTTTTTTTTTTTTAGTTTGCTGATATTCCCAACATTAAATGTAAATAAAAGATTACAGTGTTATAAGACATTAAAATAACATTAAAGCATGACTGATTATTTCCCTCCATGTATTTACTCTGTACTTATTGTTTGTTCAGGACTTCAGCATGTACATGTTGTGTAGTAACATGGAATTGTCTTTTATTTAGCTCTAATCCTCAGCATTCACTTAGACTGATAAATTTCCTTTTTTACATCTTTAATCCTCTTATAGGACTCGTCTCTCTTTAGTTTCTGTCCTTATGTAACGGTTTATACGTTCAGGTACATCTGCTGGAGATCAGAGCTGTACTGGAATATATAGATTAATACATCTAAATTCTAGATTAGACTAATCTAGGCTGCAGTAGATTAGATTATAATCTCATTTGAGAACTGTTTTATCAGTTAATTCAGTCTCTAAGCGAACATCCAGCCAAAGCAGTGTCCTATCTCAGATCTTTGGAGAAAAGTGCTAGCAAAATAGAAAAAAGAGAGAAAAAAAGAAGGTAAACGGTGTTATATGTCTCCATTTACTTAATATTTCTTTTGGTAGATAAATTGTAAATTTTCTTTTTCACCTTTTACAAATCAAGGGGTGTTCAAACTTTTACAACTTTTTTTTTGTAATGAAATTAAATAATAGTAATGTTTTTTTAAATTCAATTTAATTGAAAATTTAATTGTTCCATAAAAATTCAATAATAAATAAAAAAAAAAACACTGACTGCCTGAGCATAGATTTATATTATGAACTATTAATTACGTTTTATTAATTATTGCATATCATTATTTAAATAGTCTTAATTTTTTAAATGTGTATAATTTGTTGGTGCCCAGGGGTAGTTTCCATCCATCCATCTTCTACCGCTTACCCAGGGGTAGTTTATTTTATTTATTTATTTTTGAATTGATATTTATTTATTTATCTGTTTAAGCATTTTAATAGAATTGTCACTAGATTCCAGTTGACATTTTAATAACATATTCACATATTTTTGTCTGAACAGCATCGTTATTCCTCTGTGAATTACTTGAGGTAATATTCAAAGGCTTCGTGCTTTATTTGAAAGCTGACATATGAAGGAGACTCGCGTATAATGTTTACTTGTAAATCAAATTCCTTCCTAGGACTCCGTTGGTAAAATAATTGCCGATGCTAAACGACGTTCCCCGCAGATTAAATCTTCATTCTGTAGCTTATTAACGGGTAAAATGACAGGAGCTGAAACAGTAGGGCATCGAATCCTTGCAGCACTTTGATGAAAAAAGAGTTGCAGCAGTTTTTTTAGTGAAAGGTTCTTCAGGCTTTGAGCTGCATTATTTCCTCCTTCACTCTTTTCAGCAGCTTCTTTACACCTTCACCTGTTTTCCTGAAGTCTTTACCAAACTGATATGTGTCTGAATCTCTAACATCTACAAGGAGAAAAATGCACACAATACTTTCAGTATTGAGGATGTTCTGTAAAAATTACCCAACAAACTTCTGTATAAAATATTAAAAACGTATTTTATCTGTTTGAATTTTTTTTTTTTTGGCCTTTGCACAGTAACTGCCTTCATCCACTTTTATATTCTCGCCTCTCATTTACTTCCTGCTTCAGCTGTTTTTATTTCAGCTGTCATGAACTAACCCGCCTTCATCTCAGCAGGACCGAGAGGCTAATGGGAACTTTTGGCCCATTTGGTTGTTGTTAAAAATTATTATATATATTTTTTTCTGTTGGTTTTGCTTTCTTTGGGGTTTTTTTATTTTGTTTGTTTGTTTGTTTGTTGCAGAAAACATCTGTTTTATATAAAAAATTTATATGACTTATAAAACACATTTTATACCTAGTTTTTCACTCAGAAAAAAAACAAGGGGGTATAAATGTAAGATTTTTTTTTACCTTGAGTTCTTTATTCAAGATTAATTTTTCAAGATATTTTTTGTTTTGCATTATTTTTGGTTGACACAGAGGTTCAGTAGTATTGCTGCAGGACATGGCCATTTTATTTCTTTATTTTATTTTTGCTAGACAAATTGTATACTTTAATTTTCTCCCTAGTCAGGGATCTCTTTGAATGTAAACAAAAAAAAATAAATTAAATAAAATACATAAATTAATTATATGATTTATGAATTAATCTCATGGCTTAAATATCTACACTAATTTGTTAGTGCCCAAGAATTATTTTTTAATTTTTTTTTTATTTAATAATAAAAATGGGGACAAAAGCTTTTTTTATTAATTTATCTATTAGTTTATTTAATAGAATATTACTTTCCATGGCGGCTTGTGGTTGAAAACAGGGTTAGGCATTAGTTAGTAATCTCAGCTCGCCATGCTCTGCACTCGTCATAGTCCCTGGTTTTTTAACACAATGTGGTCAGATTCAAGATCTCGACAAACCTCTGTTGATGAAATGAGCGAACAGCAGGCAGGATTCTCTGCAGGGGAAACAGTGAGGGCAGGTTACTGAAAGACTTTTGGGTGTTCCCGGTTCCAGTCGTGTTTACGCTCGTCTGCTGGAAGATTTTCCTCTACTGTTATCCCACTGAGAGTCTTTTTTCATCCGGACACAGGTTCCTTTCAACTTGTCAAAACAATACGATTAATAATGGGCTGTTATGTTAAATCATGTGAAGCAGCATCAGGGATGTCGACAATAGCAGACTTGTTCTGGCCCTGAGGCATTTGCTTTGAATCCAAATTGAAAGGGTTTTTCCTTCTATTGTGGAGAGTCAATGTAGCTCATGCGTGTAGCCGTCACACCGTCGTAGTGAATTTTCACATTGCCAGTTGAAATCACCCTACGTAACCACCCTATTATTAAAAATAACCTATACCGTCTTGCAGCTCTTTATAAATATAAGTTCAGTACTCATTCAGTAATCTGTGTGGTTTGTTGCTGTGGCCAAAAAAGGAAAAACAGAATCAAGGGTGAATTTTATACTGTTAAGTTGTGTTATTATGATAGAGGAGTTGACATGTTGTAGGCTGATTGCCATCTAAATTGTGCGTCGTTTGTATGAATGCATGTGTGTGTATGAGTGCACATAAATGTGTGTATGTATTTGACGATCTATGATTCATACACACATACAGTGGGGCAAAAAAAGTATTTAGTTAGCCACCAATTGTGCAAGTTCTCCCACTTAAAAAGATGAGAGAGCCCTGTAATTTTCATCATAGGTACACTTCGACTATGAGAGACAGAATGGGGGAAAGAATACAGGAAATCACATTGTAGGATTTTTAATAAATTAATTGGTAAGCTCCTCGGTAAAATAAGTATTTGGTCACCTACAAAAAAGCAAGATTTCTGGCTCTCACAGACCTGTAACAACTTCTTTAAGAGGCTCTTCTGTCCTCCACTCGTTACCTGTATAAATGGCACCTGTTTGAACTCGATATCAGTATAAAAGACACCTGTCCACAACCTCAAACAGTCAGACTCCAAACTCCACTATGGCCAAGACCAAAGAGCTGTGTATGAAAGTGTGTGTATATATGTGTGTATATTTGACTATGACGCATCTATGAATGTGTCTATTAATGAGTGTATGTATGAGAGAGAGAGAGTCTGTGTCTGTGTGTGTGTGTGTGTGTGTGTGTGTGTGTGTGTGTGTGTGTGTGTGTGTGTGTGTGTGTGTGTGTGTGTGTGTGTGTGTGTGTGTGTGTGTGTGTGTGTGTGTGTATTTGAGAGCATTTTGTTTCAGTAATATAACACAGGCAAGTGTTATAAAATAAACACACAATCCTTGCTGTATTAACTTTACACACAGTAGGATGTGTAGTAGGATGTGTATCACATTAGGAAATCTCCACCCTGTGTACACTCAAATACTCTTATGACTCAAGTAATATCTCTAACAACATATTAAACACAAGTCTTGTCTTTCATCTTCTCACAGATACACTACATTTTGTGTCGTTTCCGTTTTTAACTTCACACTCTGTTACCTTTTCCATCCCTCAGCTGGATAACATCCTGTCTCCACCCCCACTGCCTTTCTGCAAGACGAGTAACCCCGAGGTGTGTTCTAATTCCAGCCTGGCGCTCAAATTCACCCGCCAGCTGAGCGAAGACGGCAGACAGCTCCGTCGAGGGAGTCTGGGCGGAGCGCTAACAGGTAACTGCATGAGTGTTACAATGCTGATAACAACACAACACGTAAACAGCACTCTAACGGATGGGTCATATTCAATTCAACTAAAAATGACTACATTAAATGTGCATATAAGCAATTAAATCTAATCAAGAGTCCATCAAACAAATGAACTCACTGTCTAAACTACTAGACAAGGTTGAAGTTAATCTTATTATGTTAAAATTATATTTCGTTAACGAAACAGCTAATGTGTAATTTTAAACAAATACTAAAATTACTCTCATTTGCTAACGGATTAGCCAGGGTTGAGTTTTCCCCGCCCATTTTGTTGTGGTGGGACAAATCAGATGAGTATAGAATAAATGATAAATGTTTTTTTTTTTTTTTTCAAGAAATATTTACAAAACACAAAAAAAAGTGTCTATAGACATATTGGCCCAAAAAAAAGTGGAACCTGTATTGCACTGAGCCGGAGACACATAGCCAACAACAGTGTGTGTGTGTGTGTATGAGAGCGAGAGAGAGAGCGAGAGAGAGAGCGAGGGAGAGAGCGAGGGAGAGAGCGAGGGAGAGAGCGAGAGAGCGAGAGCGAGAGCGAGAGCGATGATTAATAGATATTTCACACTTTGACAAACGACTCTGAGGAAACTCCTCCACAGCTTTCCTTCCTTATATCCTGTTTTCACCCTGTTACCTATATAAGTAGCCTGGCACACACACACGCACACGTGCGCACACACACACACACAGAGTGTAAGATGTGTCCTAAAGCTTTTTGAAATTTTTCTTTTACTATCTTTCATTTTATCTTTCTTTTTCCATTTGAGCACAATGTTAGCAATGCTAGTGTGTTATTTATTTTAGTTTTTAAGTGTTTCATCTGTGCCAGTTTCTCTTAGGCTGTAGTACAAGAGAGAAAATGTGTTAAGCACATTTCAGGAAGGTGTGACCATGATCCGTATTAATCAGAGCATCAGCACACAAACCTGCTCTGTGTTTTGTTAAGAGCTCCCCACTGAAGTGCGCTAGCTGCTAGGAAGAGAACGCTGCTTTAGTCAGGTTAAAAGGCTACACTTGTGCTAAAAAACGGTTTAACATCAGAACAACACATTTTTAAGATATACTGTGTGGAAGGAAGTAAATACAATTTTGTAAAGGGAAAAGGATTTAAATTGTGTATCAGGTGAACCCAAAGAAAAAAAAATAGCTTATTTTGTGTCATGACTGTTTTCTGGAGCGTTGTGAGTTGAGTTCAGATTTAATCACAACATTAGTCTGACTAAAGGAGTGAAAAAAGATAGCATTGCAGCTAACAATAAAGCTAATTGCTACCGGTTAACACACTATAATAGTTAGCCTAATGTTAGCAAATGTCTCTTGTCTACTGTTAGCTACATAGCAAACTTTTCTATCTAGCTTATCTATTCAACTTAGCTAATATATACTCATTAAATCTAGCTAATTGGGTAGCTTGCTAGCAAACATGCCTAACAGTTGACACAATTTAATCTGTAGCCTAACAGCTAGCTTGCTAGCAAACTTGCATAATGGTTGATGGAATTTAATTTCTAGCTTAATGTTTGTTAGCTTGCTAGCACTATTGCTTACTAGTTGACTTGTATCAGCCTCTTGCCTAATTTTAGCTAGCTAGAGGATTTTCTTTACTTCAGATTTTTTGATAAACTTTGAATATTCATTTTGAAACAGATTGAGTCACAAGTTTGAGGCACAATAAGCTTTTTAAGACCTTGTTAACTAACATCTTCTAGACCCTTATGCTAGAAAATCTATTTTTAGCCCTTGTTTATGATCCCTTTTTTCAGGTCACTAGTCTTACCCGATCTCCATGACATAATGTGTAATGCTAGTGTTGATATTATTTTTAGGGAAGTATCTGTTGCCGTACATGTCGGCTCAGCAGGCGTGGCCGGCCTCGGGGACGGAGAGCTCCAACCTGGTGCGTATGCGCTCCCAAAGCTTCGGAAAGTCGGCTCCATCCCTCACTGCAAGTCTGGTATGTTTCAAAACACTTAAGCTTTTGATTTGTTTTTCCTCAGACTTGACTTTTGTCTGAGCTGTAGATTGTGTGGTTCTTCACAAGGAGGTGCTGTTGTCTAAACTGTGAACAACGCAGCATTGTGCGCTCCACTTTGTGTCTTTTTGATCGACTCACTGCTGTGATGAAAAACAAGCCGTTCTTTCACTAAAATACAATGAACACATGGGATGTCACTGAAACCGTATTCATCTGTCAATAAAGAGGAGAGTTCGGTCTGTCTCGAAATCAAGAACCACATCAAACCAGGCAGAGCAAGGAAACAGAAATATCTGAATGACACACATTCATCTCAGGATGAGGTCTAGATGTTTCCAGTTCCAGTTCTATTCTGTTTTCATAAAAGAAGTTTTTTCTCTTAGTTCAAACAGTTTCTTTTATTTTGTTCAAAAACCTGTCTTTTTTTGTTGAGGTTGTTGCAAAACCAATTCTCACTGTTCATTTAATGTCTGTTTCTCTGTTTACTGTCTTTACCTGTCTCACTCTCAACACTCTCTTATCTCTGTTATTTTCATTTATGGATCATTATAAAGTTTGCTCTGTGTCTCTCTGTCTGTCTGTCTGTCTCTCTCTCTCTCTCTCTCTCTCTCTCTCTCTCTCTCTCTCTCTCTCTCTCTCTCTCTGCCTGTTGTCTGTCTGTCATGTCGTCTATGTGTGTGTGTGTGTGTTTAGCTTTATCTCTCCGTTGCATGTTCCTGCATCTAAACCAGGCTCAGTGTAGTCTCACTAGGCCATGCAGCTTTATATGGCCTGCCCCTGAATGACTAACCCGTTCCCACAACCTTGTTTCCTGTGGTTTCTGAGGACCACAAAGAGCAGAAGATGTGCTGGGAATGTTAGTGAATTTCAAAAAAGCAATGATTTGTGTGCAACCTTGAAATGCTCTTCCACATGTGTACCCATAGGAAGCTGATCGTTATCTCTGAATATGTTGTGGAGCTCACGGACACAGGATGCCTTGCTGGACTTTTGAACCACTAGGACATCTAGAAGTAAAGCCTATGCAGGGGTCTCACTCTCAATCAGACTCTGATCATCGAAAATGTCCTATCATATATTCTTTCAAGAATCAGTATAAACTTGTTTTTTTTGTTTGTCTGTCTGTCTATCTTGCCTTCTGTATATCCTTCAAGCTTAATTTATATATTATGGTATTTATACTTGCCTGTCAGTGTAGCTGTCTGTATGTCTGAATATCTTGTCTTTTTTTCAAAGGACATCATTAAATATATTAAAAACACCAGGATCTCCAGTTCGATCCTGAGCTCAGGTTACTGTCTGTGTGGACTTTTTGGCTTTCCATACTGTATGTTGCTTTGGGCATCCACTGGTTTTATTAGTTTCCTCCCTCCTCCCAAAAACATGATGGTACCTGCATTGTCTGTAACTGAAGAAGAATGAACTAATGTTTGTAAAAATATGTAAAAATCCCCATGTAAAAATATATCCAGTTGTTCTTGCTAACACTGGCTAGCTAAGAAGTTTATTCCAAGCATTGATGTTCATTTAAATCTTGATGAGTCTTTTGTGGAGATTTGTACTGAATTTTTGTAAAATTTTGTAAAAAAACCATCATAACACAAATTTGTCTATGAAAATCTGGCATGGGTGTGTGCCATTTTTTTATTTTATTTTTTTCTGCCTTTAGACCTGTCTGTAAATGGAAAGCGGAAATTTTCCAGGACACACATTAAGCCAAGATTTTATTACTTATATAGTGCACTTACTCTTCTGTAGTAATTTTAGATTTGTTGAAGTATCTTGGTATCTTATTCACAGTAGCAGCAGTGTTACAGTCACTGTATCTGCCTGTGCTGGTGAAGCAGGAACTTGGTTTGTAGTTGAAGTTCTCTGTTAACTGATTTATATAAACACAGGTGGTGGAAATGAGGTTTTTTCTTCTGCAGGATTACTGGTGTTATTCTTGGTGATATTATGGGGAGCTTGACCATTCTTTAGAATCTTGGTGAAAAGTCAATGTGTTTTAGAGGAGCCCTTTAGTACTCTTGGTAGAGCTTTATCGGCACATCCCAATGGAGGGAGAGCCTGGGGCAGATGCTGGACCCACCGTAGAGATTACATGTCATATTTGACTTGTAGTGTCTAAAGATCTGTGCCTAGGGATGGAAGACTGGACTGGACCTTCTCAGCCTGTTGTGACCACATACTCCCATCATTAAAAGAAAGAAAGGAAGTTAATGATTAAAAATAATGATTTTGTCCAGATACTTATACTGAAACAAAGCTGCTGATATCCTCAGCTCTGTCTTTCTTATTGGTTTGCAACTTCTAGTATGTTATGTTTTCTGCCCTCAACTCGAGCCCTTTCGTTTCTTTTGCACCACATACTGAGCCATGGGCCAAATGCTCTAAATATTTCATATACATACATCATCTGTCTCCTCACAGCCACCCTCTCAGTGCTCTTCTCAAAGCCCCTTTGTCCTCTTCCCGTCCCCTGACCATGATCTCATCCCTCCCTGACTGAGCATGATGAACTGCAAGGATTCGATTCTTGTGACATTTTATCCTCACACATAATCAGTGCAACCCCCACACTTAAATCCCAAGTGTTTTAAGAGGAAGGAACCATGAACCTGATCTCAGGTCAGATTGCAGTTTAAAAAAAAGTGCTTCTGTATCTGCCTCGTCCTTCACGAGCATGATTAGCTTTGGTAGAAAAATCAATACAGTCTCCCCAGGGCTGATATAAAGATAAAAAAGTCATAATCCCGAGAGCCTTCATTTAGTACCGTGGTCAGAGTTGTCCTTCATTGATAACTGTGTGTACTCTTGGCTTTAATGTGGATTCTTCAGCATGACCAGCATGACTGTCTTGGGGTATTTCTGTTTCTCTTTCAATTCAGGATTGTATTTCAGATTTGCATCGTGGTAACAATCCTTTCATTACTGAGAGTGTTTATGGTCAAATACTGACTTTTCAAGCTCTTTTTTATAGTCATCACAAACTGTTTCTTCACAGGAACATCCATATGGCCAGCAAGCTTTCTTGGGTGGTTCTTGATCCACAGTACCTCTCTTCTTCCGGCTGGTGTACACTTAACCTCTTTTGTAGCCATCAGTGGTAGCTTCAGTATGGCCTCCTTTGCTTATCTTGAATAGGCTTGAAGAAACTTTAAGAGCTTTTTCTGTCAACAGAACTTGGTTGCACAACCAGTTCTAGTCCATATTGCAACCACAGCAAAACTTTGAAAAAGCTTCAGGTAGTTGTTCGACTTGTCTTTGCCTTGACCGGTCCAGTCACGGGTGGGTGTTTTTTGTCTTCTATAGAGATTCTTAAATTCTTAAAAAATGGGCACTTTACTTGCCATTCTCTTAGAGGTGGTTCAGTGACCTACTCCCAGTAGCTGATCAGAAGGTTTGGGGTTTAAGTCCCTAGCATCACCAAGCTGTACTGTTGTGGCTCTTGAGCATCTGACCCTTGACTAATCTACTCAAGGGTCATCTTGTCATGGCTGAACCTGATCTCTGGTTCCTAACAAATTGGGGTAGGGGAAGCAAAAATCACCGTACTGTAACATATATGTGAAAAATATATTTCTTCTTCTTTTAATTATTTATTTTGTTCCTTTTGATCATCTTTGATTGGAGAGACCTTCCTTTCCCTCCCAATGCTGATATTCTCAGTTTTTTCTTCTGCTGTCTTCAATAACATATCCTTTATCAGATGGCCCTTAGGTACTATTCAATCCTGTGATGTCTTTTCACGGTCTGCATAAAACATTTACATAATAGTTTTTTTTATTTTTTTTTTATTTTATTTTATTTTTTTTAAATTTTTTTAAAAAGTGGTGGGGAAAGAATCAGACGGTTTCCATTGTCCCCAGCATACATTACATCCATGCCTATGACCGTTCCAGTGTCCTCATACTGCCAATTGAGAAGGGGTCGAACCGAAATTGCTTTTGATATTTCCTTTTAAAAAACCTGATGCAAAAAAAAAAAAAAACACTAGCCTTTAATAACAGGGTCATCTGAAGGAGCTGACACAGGGAAGTGAACTGCATGGTATCATTCGAAGACGGAGCTAAATAGGATCTGTCAGTCTGATAAAGTGGGAGCACTTGGGGGGCAGTGAACTCCTGTCTGAACGTTTTCTGTTGGGATACGTGAACGTCATTACACGTGACGCTGTTTGTCCCCTACTTGAAAACAGACTTGAGATTGTCAGCTACCGTTACTGTTATTAGTAACATGCTCACTATTAAACTGTTTGGGACTTCAAATAACGTTTTATTTAGCTGTGCTCTTCTGGTGATTTGGTTGCCATGGGAGTAGCTACTAGGCTTGAATTTGTAAATAAATTAATGTGAATTAGCTTGCTGGATTGCAGTTGAGTAGAAAGAGGAGTTTTGTTTTATGTACGGTTTCTGTACATAAAGTATGTTTTACTGGTTATCGAGCCAGAATCCCTAGACAGTGAGCGATGTTGGACAGGTGGAGTCTTTACCTGGAAAGGTTTAGAAGGTTGATGAACTCTAACATCTATCTTTTGGATTCTTTAATGATGGATGGGTGGGTAGATAAACTTGGGTAGTACAAAATGAATGCACTCGTAATACGTCATTGTTTCTATAGTATTAACTAATACAGGTATGGTAGATGCGTGCTAGATGTGCGACGTTAAAGAAAAAAAAACGATGTAGTTGTTGATGTGGTGAGTTTTTCTGAAAAGAGATGTTTACTTATAATATCTGGAAGGAGTCGCCATTGTCGGTTATTTGGAGTAGTGGACGCTTAACCTGTACTTTCACCAACACAGGAAAATCTGTAAGTGGTAACAGGAAATTGGAAAATGTTTTGCAGACATTCATCAATATTATGCGCGACTTTAAACGGATCAAATAAACCCGTTTGATATAAGAATTAAATAAACGAACAAACAGAACTAAATAAGCTAATCGTCCAGATAATGTCAGGTACAGTAAGGGCTGTTATTTTTACTGACCTAGAGGTTTTTTCTTGCTTAGGAAGGATTTTCTGCAGTAATGTTGCTAGCAATGAAGTAGTAATGGATGTTGTTTTTTTTTTTTTGTGGTACTGTAGGAGTAAATGAGCCTGGTGTTAAAAGGGTCCTCCATACCACTAGAGTTTACCAGAGTTTCATTTCAGAAGGTGAAATTCCCCTGATTTCTGCCCCAGTTCAGTTAAGATGCACACACCCTGTGCAGCACATCAGGTTTATCCCTCTATTTGATACGACACGAAAGGTAAAGGTGGTCAGGTGCAGGCAGATTGTGTGCGCTCCACCCCAAAGACACTCAATCAACCCTCACTGCAGGGCATCTTAGCTCCTCTAAGCCCTTCTCACATTTGACCCCTCTCTCTCTTTTTTTACTTTCTTTCATTTTCCTTTCTTCTTCCCTAGTGCTAAACCTTCACATATCCCTTTAAGATTAGTTGTTTGAGCACATGACCCAATTCACCCCAGTTCATATTATCCCTCCTCCGGCTTTTCCGGCTTTTTTTTTTTTTTTTGTTGTTGTTATTTTGCTCACTTTAGGGACAGGACACGTGCCTCGAATGAGTTTCCCAGTGTGTTTCCTGCAGATCTGCACGAAACACAAGGTAACGGGGCAAAGTATCGCTTTTTACCAATGAAGTCATTTCCAGAATGTGTTTTCCAAAATCCCTGTGCTGGCCGCCATTTCCTTAAACCTACTCATTCATGAGACGGCACCTTCCGAGTCTTTCTGTGTCTCTGCATTCATACCTCATCTCAGGGAGCGTTTCTGACGGCAAATGAAACAAACAACCTCCATCACCATTGATGCGGATTTTCCTTGTTTTTTTTTTCTTTGCCTTTTGTTTCTCTTGACTTCAAAACGCTTTGCATGTTCATACTGCTGGCTCTAAATAGGACCAGATGGCTTTAATTCTTTGGATGAAATAATTAGTGATGCCACGATAGAAGGATCTCGATAGTAGATACTAAAACCAAAACATTAAATCACTTGAATACAAACTTTGTGTCAGTATGAACAAGGAAAAGAAATAGAATAACTTCATGTGGTGTTTAAGTGCACAACTTCTGCAGGAAGTTCACGTAAACAACATAATTTTAGCGTTATTGTGAAAAAACCCCAAATCAAATCAGTGAAATTGACACTTTTTTTGTGTGTGTGTATTTAGGTTGTAAATGTTTATGGAAAACAATTACGATTAATATGACTCCAAGTTCAGAAATGACCATGATTTATTTTTATTTAGATTTTTGGATAATTTTTCTAATTCCCTAATTTAATTAATTAATTAATTTATTTATTTTTTAACTCTCCCACAACCACCACGTTATCCTAAAACTTTGCGATGAGATTTTTCGAATTTGCAATCACTTTATTTCATATAATTCCGAAAAGTTCTTTCACGTTCTGACTCGTTGATCAATTCGTGTCGGTTTTCCTTATAATAGTTAAGAGAAGCACGAAAACACTTTTATCTTTAAAATATTTTTTTTTTGTCTCAAAATCAGGTTCAGAACTTAAAAGCTCAATTTTTAGATGACGCGATGAAAATCTTGAAGGATAAACGGATATCTGAATTCTCCAAATCATCTAAAAATGCTGTTTTATGAAGTATGATGCAAATTTCCATTAGTTTTAATTAGGTGAAATCGTATTTGTCTAAGTAAATGCAAATTTAAAAAAGTTCCTAAAAACAGTCCATCGTTTAAAATGATCCTATTCACCTGTACTGTCTGTTGTTAATGTGATTATAGAAATCAGGTCTGCGTTTTGGATCCGTCTGAAAAAAAAAAAAAAGACAAGGAAAGACATTGTCCTGACCTTGAAGTAGCTGTTCAATAAGCAGGGATCGTTCAAGCCTGGCTGATGAGGCAGAGAGAAAGGATGTCGGAGCTGCTTAATATTTACAGCCTGTTGAAGTGAGCGATGGAGTGTTACAGAGAGAGACGGCGAATAAAGAGCGGAGAAGCTCGACTCGAGCTGCGTGCGAAATCGGCGGATGAAAATTTCTCGCTTCTTTTTCCTGACTGAAATGATTTTCCTGACTTGAATTCGAAAGCCTTGAAATTCTTCTTCGCAATAATTGAAAAGAGCTGGAGCAGAAAAGTCGTGTAGTCTTTTCAGCTGTAAAGCGTGACTGAGTCTGTGCAGCTTCACATTTTCTTTTGTTCTCGGAAGCTTTTCTGTGCAACGCGGCCGTAAAGAGTGATTAATTGTCCGACTGCTTTTATCAACAAACATCACTGGATGCTTTTCCGCGTCATTTTGTTAACGTTAGTGTTCTATAACGAATATTACGATACACAACAAAAACATATTACATTTCAAAGTCAGTTTATGAAACCTCAGGGAAAACGGAACCTGTGTAACGTACTTTTTTTTTTTTTTGCTTTGCTAAGGCTGTCCTTCATAGCTTGCTCTCTCTCTCTCTCTCTCTCTCTCTCTCTCTCTCTCTCTCTCTCTCTCTCTTCCTCTCTTCTTCTCTCTTTCTGTCAATGTCAGTACTGTAATGTTCCCTGACATAAGAACTTTTTTTTTTTTTTGGTCGGCACTTTGAAAGACTTATTTTGTAAGATGGACCTTGGAAAACTTTTTTATTTAATAAAATGTTTGATTTGTCAGAATTATATTGAATGTTTGATTCATGTCTGTATTTGACATGAAATTACCATTAAAGCTATGAAGATATGGCAATAAACTTAAACACAAACAAACTGAAATTGAAATACTGAAAATGGTGCAATTGAGTTTTTACTTTTTTTTTTTTTTAATTTTTAGATTTTTTGTAAACAGGTTTATTTATTCTCTGTTTTTCTTTCAGCAAATGGAAACTTGTCGAACTTCTCGTCAACGGTAATCACAGATGTAAAAAATCGATTTTTAATAGTATTAATAAGCCTTAAAGCATTTATTAGATCATGTTGTATTCCTCCAATCAAAGACATTGACCTTGTTGCTATTATTAGAACGATGCAAATCAGTGCTGCAAGGCTCAGTGCTGGAAGTTCAGCTCTTGGGGTTCACATTTCCCAGTTCATGGTTACTTTCTCTCCTCTGATCTACGCCTCTTATCTGTGAGGCCCAGAGCAGGACAGGATTACAAACAGCCGCCGGCTCGATACGGCCCGAGCGTGCCTCACTTGCTCTATTGACGAGCCGTAGCTGCGTGGACAGGATGCCAGCTGCATTGTCTCACAGTGGCAGAACAATGTAGCGCAGGATTTCCTGTCTGTTCTGTCTGCCTGAAAGCCAGCCTCCCTTCATCTCCATCATTACTGCATGCTTTACAGAGGACATGAATCACCGAAACACTTTTTTTCCTAATTTACTAACATCTCTCTTAATCATGTTTACTTCCTCTCTGTTTCTCTCTCTCTCTCTCTCTCTCTCTCTCTCTCTCTCTCTCTCTCTCTCTCTCTCTCTCTCTCACTCACATACACACACAAGCTTCATCCACATCGCTCTAAACTTCCAGGAAAGGACGGCTGGCACTAGCGAGAGGGGGCGGCGTCAGCTGATTGTCCCCCTCCAATCAGATAAGTCCTGATGCAAGTGTTTAGCAGCTGCTAAGATAGGATTGGCGTGCTCGGAGGACCTGTGCGCCAGTAGCGCAGGCAGAGAGTGCAGCATGGCTCGCTGAGAGACAGAGTGAACACGCGCGCATGTGTGTGTATATGTATGTGTGAGAGTGTGAGTGTATGTGAGAGAGAGAGAGGACGAGCTTAGTTCCTCTCCAGCATGGACGAGTCCAGCATTTTGAGGAGACGAGGGCTACAGGTAGGATATGTTTAACTCTGTGTGTGTGTGTGTGTGTGTGTGTGTGTGTACTGTATGAGAATTTGCATGGCACTGTGTGATCCTCAGCCTGGAGTTTTCACAGCTTTGGTGTTAACGCTCAGAGGTGCTGCATGAATAGTAATCCAGTGGTGTCGTGAGCTGGTGGGTTGATGGAGTTGCAGATCAGAAAGAGATGCACGAACGATAAGAAATGCGCAAACGCTCCAGAGATTTCGCTTTCCACTTCTCAATATAATACAATACTCTGTAGTATTGCAGTTAGAAAGCTTTTAAACCAGCATTTTATTTAGAAGCAGAGCAGCTTCATGTGATACCTTAGTAACGTGAACACTGTCATGTGGACTGAGCCCGAGTTCCTGCACTGGAACTTTACTGTGATTCCTGTGCTGCTATAACACTGTGTTCATTCCAGTATTTCTGCACACGTAATATTGTCTGAACATACAGTATTCACACTGATCGGCTCTGTTTCTATTTACTGTCTTTTGTGTATTGTCTTGTAATTTTTTGTTTGCGCTGTCTTTTGTCCCATACCGTCTTGTCTGTCTTGTTTGTCTTGTCTTGCACTGTTTGCACCAGGTTGCACAGTTGCACTTTTTGTATCTAGGACTAACTTACTAAGTCCTTAGCTCTGTCTTCACTGTGTACTGCAACAGCTATATACGGTTGAAATGACAATAAAAGCTTCTTGACTTGATTCCTGTGAACGTGATCCGGGTTTGTGCATTTACCAACTTTGTTACTTACCAAAATGCACGTGTAGCATGAATGACAGGGGAATGTGAGCGGTGGGACACAAAAGAGTTGAGGGATGAGAAATAGGTGAGAGTATGGAGTTGTTTTCTCCATGTGTGCGTTTCTGACAAATATACACATGATCGAATCAACTGAGTTGGATTCAGACCACAACAAACAAGCCCAGTGTGAAAAGCCACCTTAAAGGCAAATTTACAACATGGATATGTTTGAAATTTTGGTTTGTACAGTAAGTAACTGAGGAGAAGACGGTTATAAACTACAGTAGTTGTTTTTATGCTGCAATTGATTCCTCGCTATTCAAATGTAAAAATGGTGAACGGCTCATCGTCCCGCTGTGATTTTCCCCACTTTATTGGAACTCGATTGCTTTTCCTGGGAACATCTATAAAGAGAGTGCTGCAAATTTCATTCATTCATTCATTCATTTTCTACCGCTTATCCGAACTACCTCGGGTCACAGGGAGCCTGTTCCTATCTCAGGCGTCATTGGGCATCAAGGCAGGATACACCCTGGACGGAGTGCCAATCCATCGCAGGGCACACACACACACACTCATTCACTCACGCAATCACACACTACAGACAATTTTCCAGAGATGCCAATCAACCTACCATGCATGTCTTTGGACCGGGGAAGGAGACCGGAGTACCCGGAGGAAACCCCCAAGGCACGGGGAGAACATGCAAACTCCACACACACACACAAGGTGGAGGCGGGAATCGAACCCCCAACCCTGGAGGTGTGAAGGCGAACGTGCTAACCACTAAGCCACCGTGCCCCCTGCTGCAAATTTGCCCAATTTAAAGACCATCAGAACATAACTCCTCTCACATCACCACCAGAATGAAGTTCCTGGTTACACCATTGACAACACAGTTACAGAAGGGACATGAGATCGAATCCCACTCTGTCACCCAGATGACGACGAGGTTCCCTTTTGAGGGAAGGTTTCTTTCTCATATCGTCTCAGGGAGATTTTCCTCACCACTGTCACCTCTGGCTTGCTCATTAGGGATACATTTAAAATATATCCTTGATTTGTATATTTCTGTAAAGCCACTTTGGGACGATGTTCATTGTTTAAAAAAAATAAATTGAGTTATATAGACTTGAATCAGATAACAGATATTTATAGTTATTTATTTATTTTCTTGTGACTTAGACACTAAACTAAAGCTAAAGCTACTTTCCCACATACACTGATTTTTCCGCCTCGAGTCTCCAGCCGCTGTCCTGTGGTCATCAGTAGGTGTTTCTACAACTGGTTGCCATAGTAATAAGGCTTATCAGCGGGTGTCACAGCCAGCGTTCCACTTCACAACAAATCAGTTTTCTTGCGGCTAAAATGAAACATTGTGGAGGGAGATTTTGCGTTTGTATGTATAGAAAATTAAGCAGTGTCGATCTGCATCATGTCATACGAGATGCACCGAGTCGCTCCTCGTATTTGCAAAAGTTCAAATTTTCTTTATTTTGTCATGACGCCGGACACAAACGCATCCAGTCTCTGAAGCTTGCCGGCGCTCGTGTTGCTTTGTCGTGATGCAGTACAAGCTGAACCGATCTTCCCTCATGTACACGAATCTTAACCTCCAGTACGACACGAGGAAGAAGGCAGCAGCCTTCTGGTGACTTTCTCGCCGCTCTCTTACCCCCTCCACAACTTCCTGTACACATGCCGCAGGGTTAACAGAAGCTCATCACAGCTTTCTTCTTTCACCACCTCGGCCACGCTACATCTAGCGTCAGAGCTTTAAATCGGTCTCAGACGCGTGGATCGTCTCGCAGGAACTTCAGACTTCATCAGTTGCTGATTAATTAAAGATTTGAAACAGTAGCAAGCCTCAAACAACACATTCACTCAGTAACTTTAGTGAATTTTATTTATTTCATTTTGATCGTGATTTTTTTTTTTTTAGCTCATTAACATTTGAGCTAATTACGGCATGTGATTAAAAATGCGGAACGTCCTCGTGGGTGTTTATTAACCACAGCTTTCTTTTGGTCTCATGCTAATTCAGGAGCATAAAAAAGCCAAGATTTACATTTGGATTCTTTTTATTTATTTATTTATTTATTTATTTATTTATTTATTTATTTATTTATTTATTTAAGCATATAAATCTCCTCCATCTTTAAATGACTTCCTGTTCACCTAATGTGCTCATTACATACAGTATGTATTTTCATTAAGTATAATATTATATTTATGATATATGATATTCAAATAAACTACAGTATTTAATATAGCGATAATTTAATATTTCTAATATGAACCTTTTCTGAAACGTTGATCATTTATAACATGGTTTCTGAATTTTACGTTTTTTTTTTTTTTTTTACACTTGTAGAAGTATTTTCAGGTTAAGGCTGAACTCAGCCGACTGACTGCTCTGGCGGCTTCTGTTCCATGTAAATGTATTTTCTAGCTGCTTATATGTTCCAGTTTACTGTAAACCCTCCTGGCCGGAGCTCATAAATCTGCTCATAAATCTGTGTGTGTTTATATCTGCATTGTCTGTCTGCTACTCAGCATCAACACTGTAACAGAGGAATCACGCTCCCTTTACCACAAACCATGCAGAAGGACTTCACTTAATGTTTACAGCACTGGAACAGTGTAGAGGAGCAGATATACAAAACTACTTCCTCTGTTTTGTTGTGCTGTGAGTCAGCTGTGTGGTTAGTGAGCTGAAACTGTGTGTGTGTGTATAGGTTTGTGTGTATATGCTGTATATACTTGTGTATGTGTGTGTGTGTGGTTTTGTGTGCATATTTGTGTGCTTGTTTGGGTAGGTTTGTATACATACTATATGTATATATAGTGTGGGTGTGTGTATTTGTGTGTATATATTTGTGTGTGTGTGTGTGTGTATAGGTTTGTACAGTATATATATTTGTGTGTTTGTGTGAGTGAGTGTGCTCATCAGCTTGTTCTACCCCTTAATTTCACCACCACACAGGAAATGTGTAGGTGATGCAGTTAGATTTAGAAATTGCGTTACGCTCCTTGCAGTGTGGTGTGAATGTGACTGTATATGTCAAGTTGCATTAGGAAAATCTGAGGTAAACTTTGCTTTGTTACTTGCACAACCTGTGATGAGGTTTAGAGGCTTTTCTTCTACTACACTGAACTGAAAGGAAACAAGACGAGTGCTTTAACAGCCGAACGAAGTTTGTGTGTTAATGACTGTTTCCATTCAGCCCTGCTGTAGTAAACTGTGCTCTAGCACCGTGTGCATTCACACTTATTACACCAGGAAGTACAGAAGACGCAAAGTGTTTCTTTTCAATCGATTGCATCTGATTTGTTTCTCAAACGATTCTGCATTCATGTGTGAAGCAAAATTTTGGAGTTGAAATACATTGAACATAAGCATGAACAACATTGGGAATACGCTGTTATGGGAAAATAATCTACAGTGTTGTGGCCATGACAAACCCAGCATTGTTCTCTCATCAGCTTCTGGTTTATGTTGATTAGCCAGAAAAGAAAAGAAAAGAAAAAACATAGAAACTGCAGAGCACAAATTCCTCTGCTGACTCTGGAGACTCCTTTCATAAATACTAAATAAACTTCAGTGCAAATAAAGCTGCATATCAACAACTACATACAGTATGTTAATATCTGTAATTGTTTTACAATACAAATCCGTATGCCAGTTGTTACTATAGAAACAGCAAAACATTATTTAGCTAGATTTTAAATTTTATTGCCGAACCAGTTTTTATCCAAGTAAACGATCGGCGTCTTTAACACCCGACTTCACACAGAAAATTATTCATAAATTAAGACGTCCTATTCGATGTAGATGCTCGTTACATAGAGTTGTGCAGTAAAGGCTACCAAGTGACCAGTGGAATTTAGTAGAAAACGGAAAATAAAATCCTTTACGACTTCCAATGTTCGGAATGGTTCATCAATTTTACTTTTAGTTATGACTAAATGTTTTGCTTTGCTTTTAGTCAGATAAGTCAAACGTCTTGAAATTTCTATTTTTTTTTTTCCAGAATAAAAGAAATATTATTGAAATGTTCATGACCTTCTTACTGAATGAACAGATATATGTATAGAAATATACGTTATTGTTCATGATGAATGTCAGTCTTCTTATTATTATGCCTTAAATGCAGCAACTGTGTACAATATAATGTTGTATATTGAGTAAAAAAAAAAAAATAAATTACAATGCAGCAAGTTGTATAAAGGATCCATTTATCAACCCGAATAGAAATGAAATTGAATGATGCGGTGCCTGGAAAGTCGCACTCCTGAACTCCACAGACTGCTTTATAAAATGTATGGTTCCATAATTGAAACCCTGGAAGCTGGGTTAACATTTTATGTGAGCGGCCATCAGTTAACGCGTCCTGCCATTAGACTGAATAAACAGAAGCGCCCCTCGTATTAGCTTTGCAATTACAGTTGCAGTAAGCGCTTTCTCCTGAGAGTCTCGCATTTACATTCAAATGACGCGCATCCAAACAGAGGTGGAAAAAAAAAGCACCGTCGTAATGAGGTGAACGTGAAATTGCTTTCTGATTGTTTTCTTTTTTTTTCCTCTCAGCAAAAACGAGCACTTAGGAGGACGTAAGGCAGGACGCAGCGTTTCTGTTCATCTACATACCTCATATACCTCATATATAACAAAGGACGCTGTTCAATCCCGGGTTCAATAGCGGCCTAATGAAAGTGTTGAAGTCGTACGAAGAGAAGAATCAATATCGTTTATCATCTATATCACTGTTTGTCAGTTAGTGCGTGTTTTTGCTGTGTGTACAATCTTTAAGCGAATGCAGCCTTCACAGTACGCTCCTGTTATCTCCTGGTGTAACAGAAGACTCAAATCTTCACAGTGTGACTTTCTGCTTTAGACTGAAGCAGTGTGGAGGTTCGATTTGTATGCGCCTCGTGTCATGTGCTGGATATCTGCTTGCTTGGCACAGGGGTTTGTCTTGTGCTAGGAGTTTCAGTGCTTATCCACACATGGTACACACACACACACACACACACACGCTATGCCACTATCTGTATTTGTTTAGTGCTTTGTAAATATCAGCCTAGGTGTGGCTTACTTTAATGAAATATGAACCATACCATTAAACATCTAATGCCAGCCGCAGGAGCAGGAACTGACCAGAACTGGACTATCAGAGCATGTGTATCCATACATAGAGGGAATTAATTCATATTTTATATAATTATTTAATTTTATTTATTTATTTATTTATTTTTTTCAAATCATTATTTTAACATGTTTTATTTTTTATTACAAATGTTAATTAATTATTAATTACTTATTAATTATTATTATTTATTCTGAATAATTTACATTGTATTAATTTTATTTTATTGATCCATTTTAAGTCAAATTTTGCTGTATTTACAAGACATTCACTACATGATTTCTGATGTAGTTTTCTTTGTAAACACACACGGAGTCTCATGCTATACGTCTGATGATATACTGTACATGTATTTACACTGCATACACCGTGGGCTTCGTTTGCAAAACTTATACTTACAGGTGTCTGAAAAAATATATGCAATATAGACTAAGTATGGAAGATTTTTTTTCGTTAAAATGGTTTCGTTCAATGCCTTATGTAATAAAAATGGGAACTCTTAAATGTCTTAAGAGTTCTCCTAAAGGACGACCCACAGAAAGAAACCTAATCAAAGCTGTTCAGTGAGGAGTCATTCAAATTAGTCCAGCCTTAACACACTGTATGGCTTTGTGCACGGGTGCAGTGTCATATAGGAACAGGTTCAAAAGCGTAGGAAGGCATTCTACACAAATGTGGCAAAGGTTTGGGTAAGACCCGCTGATGATCAGGTGTCCGCAAACGTCTGACCCTATAGTGCATTAGAGTTGTTCTAATATGAAGTATTCCGGGTACTCCGGTTTCCTCCCCCGGTCCAAAGACATGCATGGTAGGTTGATTGGCATCTCTGGAAAATTGTCCGTAGTGTGTGATTGCGTGAGTGAATGAGAGTGTGTGTGTGTGCCCTGTGATGGGTTGGCACTCCGTCCAGGGTGTATCCTGCCTTGATGCCCGATGACGCCTGAGATAGGCACAGGCTCCCCGTGACCCGAGGTAGTTCGGATAAGCGGTAGAAAATGAATGAATGAATGAATGAATGAATGGTTTCTAATCAGAATGATCATCATAAGATTCTGGACTGGACTGAAAAAAAAAAACCCAGATGTGTAAATTTATCATCACTGACTACCCAAATATTTTGGCATATTGACATCATTTTGTTACAGTGATAAATGAACATGACCTTTTCCAGGCAGACGTGGCACAGTCTCAGAGACCGCACGGAGTCCGGCTGCAGGTCGGCGTGATCCCGTACGATTCGACCGATTCCCTTCCATAGACTTTAGACATGTCTATATACTCAGCTGTAAATGCTTACAGAATAAATCAACTATTATTTAGTTCTTTGTAAATGAACACATCTTGTTTTCCCCTGTGCAATTTTCTGTCTTTTGTGCGAGTTTGTATAAAGAAAGACAGAAGAAGCATCATGGGTCTTTTTTTTTCCCTTTCCTGTCTCTCATCACTTTGAAAAGCAAAGCAAAGCGGGTTACAATTACACCATGGAGAAGAAAGGATGCTGAGAAAAACGACATATATTTCCATCCTTTTATCCAGGATTCCTGTTTAAAATCAGACTGTTCCTAAAACAATTGGCATAACTGTAATTCTTACCTAGTTTTAGGAAAGCTATATAATTAGTTTTATTAGGTTGATGTTTTTAAATCTTTATAATAGTCAGAAAAATGAAAGTAAATTGTAGCTCTTGAGTAGAAAAGCAATACACTTTGGATTGGCTATTTAATAGCCTTGAGGCTGTGCCAATGTTTTCTCTTTTTTTCCAGTCTTAAGCAAAAAAAAAAAAAAAAAGAGAGAAAAGACGATAGAAAATGACAGGAAGGTGACATATAGCTCAGTTTTCCACCGTGTAGAGAGTTCACACTTTCACATGTTCATTTTCACTGCTGTCGCTGGGCTTTGATAAATCCTTCATGTAATCTTGTTTCGCTTTTTAGTTCTGTAAGAAGCTTAGACAGTTTTATCATCTTAGCTAAAGGGTCAGAGTGAATTGCCTACATGGTATAACAAATCACAGTGGATTAGTCTGTGTGGGATTTGTCGTTACATACGTTATGTCATGGGTTAATTATAATGACTTAAATTCAGCACATTTATTTGATCAAATGGTGCATATCATGGTTGAGCTGATCCAAATATTTGAGCTGATCGAGATCGAGCTCATTGTGATTGAGCTGATTGTGACTGAGCTGATCTTGATTTTTTTCAGCTGAACGTGATTTATCTGATTTTGTTTAAGCTGATCGTGATTGAGCTGTTCATGATTGTGCTGATCTTGATTATTTGAGCTGATCATGATTGTGCTGATCAGTATTGTTTGAGCTGATCGTGATTATGCTGATCTTGATTATTTGAGCTGATCGTGATTGTGCTGATCTTGATTATTTGAGCTGATCATGATTGTGCTGATCAGTTTTGTTTGAGCTGATCATGGTTGTGCTGATCAGTTTTGTTTGAGCTGATCGTGATTGTGCTGATCTTGATTATTTGAGCTGATCGTGATTGTGCTGATCTTGATTATTTGAGCTGATCGTGATTGTGCTGATCTTGATTGTGCTGATCGGTATTGTTTGAGGTGATCGTGATTGTGCTGATCTTGATTATTTGGGCTGATCATGATTGTGCTGATCAGTATTGTTTGAGCTGATCGTTATTGTGCTGATCATAATTGAGCTAGTTGTGTTTGAACTGATTGTGATTATTTCATCTGATTGTATCTGATTATAAATATCTGACCTAACTGGATTTACTTCAGCTGATTGGGGAGTAAAACAGTAATTTTAGCTAATCTAAGTCATCATTTCAGATAAACCGTCAGTTCAAATAAACATGATCAGTACAAAAAAGTTAGAGCTGAGTTTATTTAAGCTGATCACATTTATTTGAGCTGAAATTTTGATTCATTGGAACTGATTCTAATTAGTGAAGCCGTTTAATTGCGCTGATTGTGATTTTTCAGCTGATCATGTTTCTTTAAACTAGTTGCAATTATTTGAGGTAATTGGGATTTTTTTTTAGCTGAATGCAGTATTTTGTTTATTCTGACGCAGGCAACTTCAGTTTTAATTTTGGCTTTGTTTCGGCTTTAATGTCTTTTTTTTTTAAGTCTTTTATTTGAACGACGTCTTGTCTCTCGTGTCTTGCTGTTAAAATCACTATTTAAAAACCTTCCTATAAAATGAGTTAATTCATATGAAATGGGTCTGCCAAATTACTCTGAATTGTTTCTGTTTTATTGACCCAAGAGGCTGTCACTTCCCTGATAGCTTTGTGTTGGCAGCAGAAGGACACAAAGGTCTTATCAGTCATCTTAATGTAGACATGGCTACCCCCTGTCCACAGGGTCACTGCTCTGTCCTTGGGGGCTTCTCATAAAAGGAAGATGCTGTCAATACCCTGATGGTCTGTTCTCTATCTTACAGCAGTCTGAACTAATCTAAGCAGCTCATAGGGATATCACACAAGTCAGCACTTTGCTAGACTGAGGCTAATGCACGTTTAATCGTGCATTACAACTGAGCAGCTTGGCTTGTTAACTAGCAAGGAGTCGTAGAAAAAGCGTGCATCATTAGATGCATGTTTCAGCGTTGTTTATTTTGATTAGTCTGTCGTTTTGTGGGTTAGAGCAGATTTCAAATCTGGCAGTATGGAACATACAGTATATGGAACCATTAATTCAGTTTGTTTAGCCTTTGTGCATTATTTTTGAAATGGACACTTTAATGATGATCCCTTATATGTTAACAGGCAGAGCAGTTTAAATGCAATATGCTTCATTGAATGCAATAAGACAGACCAAATAATGGATCCGAATACAATATGAACACTAGATACACACAGAAATAAATCCCACGCTCGCTTTGAAACCTGAATTTCAAGAATCGTTCCCATTTTCTCATTTTATTCATATATATGTGTATATATATATATATGTGTATGTGTGTATATATATATATATATATATATGTATATGTATATGTATTCATCTTCTACCGCTTATCCGAACTACCTCGGGTCACGGGGAGCCTGTGCCTATCTCAGGCATCATTGGGCATCAAGGCAGGATACACCCTGGACGGAGTGCCAACCCATCACAGGGCACACACACACACACTCTCATTCACTCACGCAATCACACACTAGGGACAATTTTCCAGAGATGCCAATCAACCTACCATGCATGTCTTTGGACCGGGGGAGGAAACCGGAGTACCCAGAGGAAACCACCGAGGCATGGGGAGAACATGCAAACTCCACACACACAAGGCGGAGGCGGGAATCGAACCCCGACCCTGGAGGTGTGAGGCAAACGTGCTAACCACTAAGCCACAGTGCCCCCCTTTCTCACTTTATTATTATTTTATATTCAAACGGCAGAAAGAAAAAGCTTCCTTTTCGTAATCATTTATAATTAAGACATATCATGGAAAATGAAAATGAATATCCAGCAGAAGAAATTCGAAGGGCCACAGGTCCTCCAAAAACTAGATCTCTAGGATAATCTGAATCTCTTAAACAAGGCGACACGGAGAAATAGCACCATATGAGACTTCTGACTTACTATCATAAGAATTATTCTACGAAAAGCAGTTCATGGACCGTTTCAGTATAATAGATCCTCCTCTCCTGTCAGGGCTATGGTTCCCCCCCACTGAACAGCCTTGTTTTCTCTTTCAGCTCAGAATATAAATCACTTTGTGAGCGTCGGTGAACAATCGTATAGCTTGCTTGGATCTCTTTTTTTCTTTGAATTTAACAGTGTGACTGGGATCTCTGGGAATGTCTGCTTTGAAATTGTGTCTTGCCTGATTTATCTACGAAAAACGTCTGCACTTGTTTCTCGTGTAGTTTTTCATTACATCCGTTGTCCTCTACTTCGGAGACCCTTGCGGCAAAATACTCTCATCTCCCTGTCTTATTATTTACATTTAAACAATACATGAATCAAGTAAGGATGTACGGAAATCTTTCGCAAAACAAAGGGAAACCTGATGAGTTCCCATCATTCAGGAGGCTCGTAAGTCGTCCGTTCTGGGTTTCATTTATCTCGTCACAGGTTCACAGCAGGGTTCACAAAAAAATCTTTGTGGTCACGTAACACCTACATAAGCCCTTTATGACTGCTCATGTAAAACGTCATGAACATTTATATACAATAGTTTAATTCAACAGGCGCCAGATGTCATAACAGGCTACATTATAATTGAACGAGGATGAGGTGAAAGAATATTGTGAAAGCAATATTTGTGGTGACATAATGCATAATGCCTGCATAAGCCCTTCATGACTGCTCATGTCAACCTACATAAACATTTACGGTATATCTTCTTCATAATCTGCTTTTGACTTTTCCCGTTGGGGTCCCCACAGTGAATCATCTGTTTCCACCTAACTCCATCCTCAGCATTCTTTACTCTCGCACAAATTAACTTCATGTCCTCTTTTAACACATCCATATCTCCTCTTTGTCCTTCTTCTTGACCTCTTACCTGGCAGCTCCATCTCCAGCATCCTTCTACCTGTATAACCATCTCCTTCCTCTGTACATGTCCAAACCATCTCAATCTATCCTCTCTGACCTTGTTCCCAAAACAGCCAACATGAGCTGTCTCTCTGATGTGCTGGTTCCTAATCCTGTCCATCCTCGTCACTCCTAAAGAGAACCTCAACATCCTCATCTCTGCTACAGTACCTTCATCTTGGAGTGCCAACCCAAGAGGGCACACACACACTCTCATTCACTCACGCAATCACACACTATGGACAATTTTCCAGAGATGCCAATCAACCTACCATGCATGTCTTGCACCGGGGGAGGAAACCGGAGTACCCGGAGGAGTGCACCGGGGGAGGAAACCGGAGTACCAGGAGGAAACCCCCGAGGCACGGGGAGAACATGCAAATTCCACACACACAAGGTGGAGGCAGGAATCGAACCCCCAACCCTGGAGGTGTGAGGCAAACGTGCTAACCACTAAGCCACCGTACCCCCCCCTGTCTTCTACACCTTTCCTTTTATTCTTGCTGACACTCTTCTGTCACACAACACTACATAAACATATATATATATATATATATATATATATATATATATATATATATATATATATATATATATATATATATATATATATATATACGTATATGTATATGTAATGGTTTAATTCAACAGGTGCCAGATGTCATAACAGGCTACATTGTAAGTGAATGTGGATGGGGATAAGGAACATTGGATACATCCTCACCATTATAAGACCATCACCATTCTGTCATACCTTAAGTGTGTACTAAGCTACGTCAGTTATTATGTCACCCTAATGTCACTTGAATCGGGAGTCAGAAACGTTATGTAAACTCGTGTGAACACCAGATTTAATAAAGGCAGGCTTTATGGAAGTTGATGCCTGATGGAATACACAGTATAAATGTTTCTGTAGTGTTATGTCAGTTGTAATAAAGGGCTTATGTAGTTGACATCTTACCTTATGATAACTCATTTTTAATGACTTTCTAAAGTCACCTGACTTGACAATTTGTCACCATATTTAACACTAAGAAGACGCTAAGAAGCTAATGACGACTGGAATAAACCATCACAAACGTTTATGTCGGTTTGGTCATTTCTATGAAAGTCTTATGTAGTTGTTTACTTAATTGTATGAATACTGCTCTTCCTCATATGTTTCACAAGCATATCCTGTAAAGTGACTAATAACCAGAGTCATATGTTCAATCTTGATGGTTTCTCAGCACATAGCTTCGTCTCAGTGGTTAGATGTTTATTCACGGTATGTTGCTCTGCTCGAGTCTGTTATCTCGATCACACCATCTCGCCCTCCATCCTGCTGCGCTCTTTTACTCGTTCTGTCTCATTACATTTAAATTGTGCTAGTCTGCTCACTGCGCACTTATGTTATGGCACCATATGGAGTAGCTGGAGGTAGAAAGCGTGCATCAGGACTTTTTCAGCGCTTGTTAGAAAACTGTAGCAGCACGAAGGAGTCCAAAACTCTGACAATACACTCTTTCTAGGAACATTCTGGAAAAACCAGATACTCTGTCTGCTTATTATTGTCTCTCTTACTTTCGTACACTTTATGCCAATGATAGTCAGATGACTTAAAACGGTGATGAATCTACAATCTAATATTTTCATTCTTTCTCTTCACCCGTGTATAATTGAACAGCTTTCTGCATTTCCTGTAGACTCACGGTTTCCCTGGAGTCCTGTTCCAATCCTAGAGGCTGCTTTTGGAATTTATTACAAAAGCGCCCTCTGCTGGAGATTTTGTAATAGTGATTAGTGAATAGAAAAGTGATTTTGTTTACATGTAGGTGAATTGAAAGTGATCAAATAAGTAGAATTTGGTTAAAAGAAAATGACTGCAGATTAATTTTGGTGCTGTACGATTTACTGTATATGACAGCTTATAACATTTCTATGAATATCTATGACATATCACAGATCCTCAAAGGCCAACTCCTGTATATCTGTATGTGCTTGGTAGAAATGTCAAGCATTATGCTATGACATGTTGATGAATTTAACACCAATGGTTATTACACTGTTATAATAGGCTTATGTAGAATTGCGTCAGCTTTATGCATTATTTCTCTTTTTCTATAAATACCTTTGACAATCACAAGAGTTGGATATATTTTTTGACCCTTAGGTAATGTGAGGTTTAGATGAGAGCTTATAACATTTTTATGACTATCTAAGGTCCAGGATTATAGAATCCTGTATATTGGTGTATTACTGGCACTTGGTGAATATATGTATATAAACACACACACACACACACACACACACACACACACACACTGCATAACTTCTGGACTCTTGACTTCATGACTTTAATATTCCTTGACTTTGTATTTTGGAGTTTATGGGAAAATGGGTCACCTCTTTGAACCAATGAGCCCGAGCAGTGAAGTCATAGCAGGCCATGAATAGTGATGTGTGTGAGTGTGTCTCGATTGTGTTGTTATATTCACGGCTCGAGCTCAGGGTTAAAAAGCTAGCTCATTGTAATTATTCTCCTCACCCTCTCTCTCCATTGAGAGATGCCAGCATTAAAAAAAAACTTCCCACGCTTCCAACAGCACAGTTTAGTTAACAGCACTTCCTCTAACTCCTTGAATGTGCTTGAACTGTGGAATAATCCTACGTTTCGACTCAACTCCACCTTCTCCTTTTTTTCTCTCTCTTTTACAGAAGGAGCTCAGTCTGCCCAGGAGAGGGAGCTTGTAAGTAAACACTCTCATTGTGTTCTTGCGCTTGTTATGTGCCACAAACCGAGTTATACACAGTTCATGCAGAAACATCATCCTGACTCAGTGGTTTCATTCTAATCCTTATACTGCGTAAATGTTTTGAAGTCTGATCCTTTTAATATGTCGAATCTCAAAACTCTCAGGCAAACCGAACCACAAACCTGTTTACCAGTCAAACATGTTATATGATCCATTTTACTCTAATAGTCACGTATCATTACACATACTGTCACAAATTATGTTTACAGGTGTGTTTACTGTATGATGATACAAATGTTGTTCGATTATGTAGCTATATTTTACCTTATTTTTAAAAAAGGCCACTGTAAATATGTGGTAGAATTACAGACATGGCAACCCTGACTGTCTAATTGTGAATATCGATCCCAAAAAAACATTTTTGGGATTTTTAATGATGGTTCTAGACCTTTGAATTTTTTCTGAGCTGTATGGAAATCACTAATTCTATATTATTATTATTCTGTATTATTTTACAAGCATCTCGTCCGCTGAACATTTGCACGGTCGCACAAAGTTTCACCCAGGTTGCCTTTTTTTTATCTCTTCTGTATCTGTCTCATTCTGAGCAGTGTTGGTTTTCCTGTGGAGAATTTGTAGGGTTCGTGTCAAGCCATCACTCACTAAAGTTGGCGTCGCTGCTGTTTTCCGCTTCTTCAGACTAGCTTTAGCCTTCGAGGCTCTCTGGCTCTTGTCGTCACACCTAGCCTTGGATTTTGGCAGCTTCTGTCCATTTCTTCCTTTAGCACATGAGATTCCAGCCTGCGGCCTGCCATCTGGAGGAGCTGCCTGGCTTATAATTGATGACTGCTAATAAAAAGCTCCCCCACACACACACACACACGCGCACACACACACACACACACACTTGAATCATAGTTACACGCGGTTGTTATTGGATGTGTAAGATAACAGCCTCTGTTAAGGAAACGTGTATACAGAGGCTTTTAATACGGAGCTTTAACCTCTTTAGAAGGAAGTTCAGCTTGTAGTCGTCTGGGAAGTCGTCCAACAAAAGGATATGATCCAGGGGAAGATTGGCAGGCTTTATAAGCACATGCTGCTGACAACAGATCTCATGTAAACAATATTGCATTTCCGTTCAGGGTTTAATTAGCTTTAACTGTTTGGTTGTTTTTTGGTAAGTTTTAGACAAATTAAATCCTGGTTTCTTGTGTAGTTCGAGAAAAATCTGCATTTCGTCATGCAGAATATGAAGTCAGGGTCTGAAATGGGTGAAAAAAGTGTAAAAAATCCAAACCTGGCATTGGGATGATTCTGTTTATGACACCATGATGATGACTGATCATTTGTCCCAGTTATAGCTTTTTCTCTTTATTCATTTGAGCTAATATGAAGTCATCCATGGTTTATTTACAGACTTACAGCACCGTAGCTGTCTACCATCCAGATGGCATGCGGGCTGAGAGGAGCTTTATAGATAGACCTGGAAATGGTGCAAACTGTCAATCATCTGTCAGAAATGTCACTTTATTTTAAGCAGGTGTTAAATTTCATGTTAAATTTCCATATTCTGGTGGCTTTAAAGCCAAATTTATTAAAGCAGACACAATGAAATTACGATGTAACGGTTAGTAAATAAAATCAAAATTCAGTATCAAAAACCTTTACATTTTTAAAAAAATACTAGTCAATCATTGTCAATCACAGTCAATCATACTAGGAAATCATTGTATGTGATATCTGTCTCGTCATCAGGTGCTCACAGAACTTTAGACTGGATTTAATGTACTTCCATTTTGTTTGTCAACTCTTAGTCTCTTGAAGTGAAGAAGAACAGAACAGAACGGGGCACAGAAGCCTTTATTATCGCCACATATACATTACAGCACAGTGGAATTCTTTTCTTCACGTACCCCAACTGAGGAGGTCGGGGTCAGTGTGCAGGGGCAGCTATGATACAGCGCCCCTGGAGCAGGGAGGGTTGAGGGCCTTGCTCAAGGGCCCAACAGTGGCAGCTTGGCTGTGCTGGGCCTTGAACCCCGATCCTCCGATCAATAACCCAGAGCCTTAACCAGTTGAGCCACCAATGCTGGAGGTGTGGGCGTTTTCCCTTAAAATGAAAGAGAAGATCCCGGTAAAGGTAAAAGTTATTTGTAAAGCATCTTAACCCTTAAAACAGCTAATAAGGTCAAAAAGTCCTAGGAGAAGTGAGGAGGACATTTAAGAGGATTAAGAGTTTCTTTATCAGAGGAAAAAATGGCTGAAAGCTGAAGAGGGAGAAGGAACGTGTTGTATATAATATTTAATAATGATAGTGAGTTAATAAGGTGATACCGATTAGATCGTGTAGGGATTATTTTATGACCCATGATATTAGAGATAACAGATTTATATATGTATATATTAGCGATACTCTAACATCTCTGAAATCCCGCAGCGGTAAAAATGATATAATTTGTCTCTATGACATTTCTGCTCTTAACATTACATCTATTACATTTATCACATACAAAGTGAAGGTTTATAATAGACTCCTTTTTTAGTTTTTACTAGAGTCCTATTAGAATCACAGTCCTCAAAAGAATCTCACCTAGTAACAGGTTAAGCCCCGCCTCCTCTCTAAGATAAAAGCTGTTGTATTTTCCTTCCGAGTCGCTCTGCGCTCTGAAGATGATTTCTAGTTAGTAGTTTAACTAAATTAGGAGCTCTCTGAGATCATTCTGAGACTCTTTATGAATACAAGCTCTGATTTATAATAAGTGGTAAATTGTAGTACAAGACAAATATTTGAGAACAAAGGAAGCTTCTAGATACGAGTAGTTATGTATGGGCTTCACATCACACCTCCATCTTGATTATTTTCCTGTGACATCACTCCCTAACAGCTTTTATTCCTTACTTGAATGCCGGTTATAAATAAACATGAACATGAGCTGTTGCATATTTTATTGTGGGCTACAGGCACAGTTAACCGGAGCGGAATCCAGTGATGAAGAAAACAAGGCTCTGTTAAAAGCCTGTCTTTTTGATTCATCTCAGATTAAAACAGTAAAATCAAGGCATTGTTTGAGCTGAATTGCTTCTGAACTAAGGGGAAAGTGTTTGTGGTTGTATTCAGGGGTTGAGTCTGTTTTCTGAAATCATTCATTGTGAGATCCTGACTGTAGGAGCAGGCTTTATAGCGAGCTTTAAATAAAATCTTTGTCCACACTGTTGCCCTGAGATCCACACCTGTTGGAGCGAAAGCCTCTTCATGCTGATGGGATCTATTACTGTGGACAGATTAGTGCAAGAAATGTCATGCCAAGACCTGAGAGAGCTTCCAAACATGTTTGTTACCAGATATTGACAGCATGATATCTTAAAAACATGTTGAATCTGTCAGATGATGTACACGGATACATACGTAGTTCATTTTTCTTTTTATTACACAGATTCCAGTAATTATTTAAACTATTGTTTAAGTTTCTTTACTAAATCTACTTCTTTACAAAATATAGTATATAACATGATATATTCCAAGCACAGACTTTTCACTATTCACTTTGATGGACGTGTATTTTTTTTGTTTTGTTTTGCGTTTATGTAACGTGTTTGTTTTACCTTTTAGATATTTACTACTTAAGTCTGACTATTTTTAGGGCGACGTTAATATTGCTGACTTGGAGTCATGCTGTGGATTAGATCATGAAGAAGATCTAGATCCACCATGTTGACTAAAATGCCATGGTTCACTCAGTGGGTGGGGCTTAGCACCACAGGCATTGCACATATGGGTGGAAGAAAAAAAATCTGACCAAAAATCAAACCCAAACTAGAATCCAGAAGTCTTTGAATCGGTATAAAACGTGAGTCGTAAGCCGTACAGTATGTGGTGTTTTGAAGGCAGAACTGCATTTCATGTAGTTTCCAGTCAGCTGAAGCTGAAAGTGTTGACAGACTCACTTCATTATAGGCAGAACTTTAAATACTTAGTACATTTTTTTTCTTGTGACCGTCCCAGAAACGCTCTTAAATGGCATTCTTAATTGTCCCAAGGCACTCGTTATTGTCTCAAATCCCAAACTGTGTCCTGTGTCCTTTTAAAAATGTCACTGCAAGACAACACAGGAGAAAGAATTCGAATGGAAAGTTTAATGGAGGCACAGTGTGTTTCTCCAGAATCTACTGTGAAAATGACTGAATGCATTTGATTTAATATCCGAGGGGGAAAAGTGAAAAAGATGTAGAAGTGTGTAATATCAAAGTTGGATTAAGGTCTACCTCAGAACTGCCTTAGAACTGCCTCAGTTTTAAGGTAATGGAAATGTCCTGAATTTATTTAGCACTTCACTCAATCAAGCTTGTGTGTGTGTGTGTGTGTGTGTGTGTGAGAGTGTGTGTGTTTACATACAAGAAATGTAGAGCTTTCTTTTGTATAATTTTTCATACAGCTAGCCAAGATAACACAAACTAGCTAACCATTAATAGTAAATATCCAGAAAATCTTGTTGTTGTGCTAAGCTTGTATTGTTAGCTAGCTGTAGTGAACACCGACAGGCTTAACGAATAAAACGCAGAGGCATTAATTCACTACATAGCGAGTACACTGATGTTTAGTGTAGAAGGATCATTTCTTTTTTTTTTTAAATATTAGCGAGAATAGCAAGAAGGATACTTGCTTAGCAAAATCATGTTGAACTAAATGACAGGTTTTCTAGAATTTTCTGCCAAACATGAACTGTAAAAAAACCAGTCTTCTTGTTATGCTAAGCAAATATTTGTCTTGGTTTGTTAGCTACCTGATGAATGAGAATCTAAATGATTCATTAATTCAGGTTTTCTTCATTACATAGTGAATACACTGCCGTAACTGCTAATATTAGCGAGAATAGCAAGAAGGATAATTGCTTAGCAAAATCATGTTGAACTAAATGACAGGTTTTCTAGAATTTTCTGCTCACTAAATCCCCAAATCCATTGGGATTAAGGCACCAGATCACTCCAATTACCTTTGCCCTGCTGAACTGGGGTCTTATGTAAAAACAAATAAAGCCACGTGACATTTCATCTCATCTCATTTTGGTCCTGAGCCTGAGAAATGTTTGTAGAGGGTTAGAATTGGTCCTGTGACACAAAAGATGGCATTGAAATGCAAATGAATGTTTTGGTGGAAGCTGTAGCCGGAATGATAAGCACAAACTGATAAGCGCAGGAAATAAAGACAGCGGGATGAAAATCTAAAAATCCAGTGTTGTGTGAGGCATCATTGAAGAGGTCTAGTGTAGTCTAGTGTAAAGGAGATAAAAATCCATACTCTGTGTTTGGCTCTGCTGACGTAAGGGTCTTCCACCGGTGGAGGAGGGGCGCTGGAACCCAGGCATGCATGTTTGTGTATGGTAGAGAGAACGTGTGAGCAGCAGAGGGATGGGAGGAGAAAGAGAGCCATTGTCCAGCCTCTTAGTGCTCCACAGGCGACCGAGGATCACATCTGACAGCTAGGGTTAGAAGTCTAAGGACAGGGGAGAAGAAGAGGAAAAAAATCGCCAGCAGCTTTCTCGTCCCTGTTTAATGTGACGTGAGGTTCTGCGAAAAAATATCATGTGCACAATAGATCAATCGAGTCTAGCACAGCCATGAAAGCCCAGCGGGAGAGGTTAAGGATTCCAGGGCTGACACTCGAGTGAGTATTTCCTCTCTTTTGTGTTTACTGCGTCGTCTTCGTTTACGCGGAGAACGGTCGAGAGGTGCAGCATTACCACAGCAGCAGCTTCTGCAGTATGCCCTAAGAGAAGAGCAACAAAATAAAGCTAATCAAGGTTTGTTGTGTTGAAACTGAGCTCAGATCAGTTTTAGGATTCGCTCATGTCATAGGGTGTGTGATGGATGATCCTGGATCAGTGAGAATCAGAGCTGTGTTTGTAAATGAACATTAGAGATCTGCAGCTGTAGAACCTGCCAGCTTGCCTGTCTGTTTGCATGATGATGTGACGTACAAAGATGTGGCTCCTGTTACCATCGCCGTAATTCTCTCTACAGTATGATGATGCGTAGCCCAAACGTCCGAATTACCCTTGTAGAGACCTGATCGGTATGGTGTTAAATCCGTCCCATCTCATATTTACCATGCTCTCTCATTTCTTATTCTTTATTCCTGTCTCAGGGACTTGTCATTTTTATTATTATTGTTATTTTTTTTAACCTTATTTTCTTCAGAGAGGTCACGGCAAGCACATGTTTACATCTGCTGTAGCTGATTGTGTTGCATCACCACAAGTGTTGCTAAGCACACCATGCATGCTTATCTCCTGACATGTCAGTTCAGCACTCAGGTGACGTGATTGGTATAGCTTATCAATGGTCTTCTGCACCAGCAGCAATGTATTAATGCACTCGAAGGCCATCAAAAGCAGCCCGGGGCGAGGAAATTTGGAGGTCATGTTCTGGTGTTTGTTTACTGCAGTATGGAGCGTTTGTAGGTTTTGTTTGTAGGGACTAATACCATGATAGATTATGGTATTGGAGACATAATATAAATAAAACCTGGAGAAGGTTTCTCATTGGGGTAGAATTTTGTCTGGGTTCAAGCTCTTAAAAAAAAAAACAACCTTAAATTGACCGTCCCAATCCATGCTGCTCTGTGGTAATGCCTGTAATTCTGTGTAGATGACGTTTCCAGACGATCAGAACGTTTCAGGCACATCTAGATTTTTTAAATGGTTTATCATCTCAAAATGGTGGACAATCTGCCGGTTTCACCTCCAACAACAACAACCTCAGAAGCATGTTGCAGAACTTTTGCCCGAAGCGTCCTGTTTCTCTAGAAACACTGTGCACTATGCTCAAATTTCACAACATCTACACTGCAGTTACTTCTTGGATTCTTCTTCAGAGTTATTAATGTACTGTGGGGTGCAAAATTCTGAGGCCATTAGTTAAAATGTTTGGGTTTTTTTTTTGGTAAAGAACAAATGTTTGCATTCAGATTGAAATGATATCATTAGTTACAACTTTTGCTTAAATGACAACGAGAGCTTTTCATGGACTCCATACATTTTGCGTAAAATAGCACGCACAGCGTTGGAAGAGATCAGACTTGAGGATTATCGGATCTTTATGTGAAAGATTCCAGATTCCCAGATTTTGTAAGTGGCCTCAGATTTTTGGAACCTATTTTATAAACGGTACTAAAAGAGACTCAAGATAATAGTTTGTTAATGTACTTGCAGGTTTAGTTTGATGCTGTTTGCACTTTTAGGGGAAGAAATAGTCAAATCTTTTTCTCTTTGTCTCACTGTGAGAACCATTTAAGGTTCTACAGTATCTAGAACCCTATAGCATGATTTGGGCTCTAAGTCAAACTTCTTTACAAGGTTAAGAACGTTTATCTAGCCAAAGGCCAAAGAACCCTGGAGTTTTCCTCTGAGAGTGTAAACTGTACCTGTCCTTGTCTCTGGGACATGACTGTTATTTTTTTGTTTCTTTTGATGTATATTTCATTCGGAAATGTGGACAACATATAAACAGATTGAAACCGATTTAAATTGTAGTTTTAAAGTACACTATGAATCAAGACAGGGAAAAGTTTGTGTAGTGTAGTCCGATCCATGAGGTCGTACTTTGGTTCAGCATTTACGAAACGTGATTTGACTTGCAGCCTCACTCCAAGAAGCTTGAGCCCGACTCCCACAAGTCCATGCAGCCCATGCAGCCCGCTACACGCCTTCCATTTTTGGAGGTAAGAGCATGCTTCTTCGACATCTTGTTTTTCACGAGCCGAAAGGTTTCACGCACCGATGTTACTCTCTGGGCTGATTTTTTAACAGTAACGGCAGTAACGTTTAATTTTTTATTATTTTTTTTTCTAAATGCTTTTCTGTAATTTCATAGAAAGGGAACGGTGGGCTTATATAACGCGCTCAGCTTTTGTGTCGGCCCTCTTTCAAGTGCAAAATAGGATTTGTGGCTGAATCGAGTAGCGGATGGAGAAAATGAGGTCAGACCGAATCTTAAGAAAAAGAAAGCCATTCTGGGGGAAAAAATTCGGGTTTTAAAAGATGCTGTTTTTGGAAATTGTAAAGCAATGAGATGTTTGACTTTAATTTAAATGGAATAAAGCGGGACTCGAATGGATTTCCTGCTTTCTCGCAAGATCAAACAATACTGCTTTTGATGGGTGGGTAAATTTTCAGCACAGACATTTGAAATGGTTGGAGATTCCATTGGTCATTAATAAATTAATAATCTGACTGCTTTGTGTCTGATTTATCAGACACCGAGGTGCTGAGTCGGTTTCTGCCCCAGAATCCCACACTCTTTAATAAAGACTGAAACGGAAGCCCATGACATCCACTCACCAATCAGTAGTAATTCCTCTCGTGTGTATCTGAACTGGCAAGAGAAATAAGCTGTTGAGCCATTTTATGTTCTAATTAATTCAGGATTGCGGTAAACATTTGACAAAGGTCTGTATCTTGTGAGAGCTCTTGAGTTTGTGTACATTTCAGTACTTCTGTGTACCTCGATTGATCAGCCGTGTGATATCACGAAATGAAGCTCGTCTCAGATGTATACGTACTCAAGGCCTCCTTTGATCAATAGCTATTGTAGGAGTCCAACCAGCAGCAATACGTAAAGAGGAAAGAAACCAAGGTTTCTGTACATTACTGCAACTGAAGAAGAATAAAATATGCCTGCAAACGCGAAGGCATAATAAATCAGTATGTCTGTAATATTTTGGGTGTTATATTCAAATTGTCATATAGCTAGTCCTTGTTTTAGGATAGCTACCAGGCAACAAAAAGATAAACAACACACAACAAGGGATAAGGGCAATGAACAATAAAAGCATCACTTTGTTTTACATTTATTTACATTTACATTTATGGTATTTGAGAGATGCCCTTATCCTGAGTGCCTTACATTTTTCTCAGTTACAGTATACAACTGAGCAGTTGAGTGTTAACAGCCTTGTTCAAGGGCCCAGCACTGGCTTTACAACCTTCTGATATATATAGTTTTGCCAAAGAAAAGCAAACTAATAAACATAATGTTGGGAATTGTACCAATATCTTTGAGAATCTTTTTTGTCGTATCTAGGGTTGGGAACCGAGAACCGGTTCTTATTCAGAACCGGTTCTGTTTTTTAACAGGAACCGTAACCGCACGGAATTTTCAAGTTTCGGTTCCAAACGCGGTTCCGATGCGATGACGGGCAAAGTGCTGGGAGCGGTCACTTTAAATAGCCATGTCTTACCTCATGTATATTAATTGTTTACACTGTTTACAGTCACGCAACCAAATTAACGCAGCTTACCACAGAAATCAGTCACTCGCGCTGCTGTGCTGAGGTACGCTTTGTGTTAAACATGTCTAAAAAAAAAAAAGTAGAAAGTGTGGATTCATTTCCAAAATTACAACAATGAAGCAAATCTACCCCCCGTCTGAGAGGGTCTTCTCCACAGCTGGAGATACAGTAAGCCAGGAAAGGTCTCGTCTTCTCCCAGAGAAAGCAGACATGTCAATGTTTCTTCAGAAAAATTGCTAACTGTTTTGCTAAGTTGTAATTCTGGATGTTAAATTTGATGTTGGATTTATTTAAATTTAAATTGATATTTACATTTACAGCATTATCCAGAGCGACGTACATAAGTGCTTAAATCTCTAACATTGAATACACTAATGCTGGATCACTAAGTTACATACTTAAGATACCATGAGTTTAAAACATTTGTTCAAAGTTACAATGAAAGTGTCAAAGGTTTTTTTATTTATTTATTTATTTTAAATGCAAAAGATAAGGAAACAAGTGCTAGTTGAAGTGTTTCCTGAATAAGTAGGTCTTTCAATATGTGAATTGAAATGCTCTGTTTAAAATATTTAAAGAGTGATTAATAAACACAAATGGAATTGTTTAAGTATTGTGCATTATTTTTCACATTTCTTTTATTATGAATCGGAATCAGAACCGGGAATCGTAAGGCAGAACTGGAACCGGAATCGGAACCGGAAAATTTCTTTTGATACCCAACCCTAGTCATATCGTCCAACTCTACCTCGGACTATCTACAGCTAAATGCAGCGATTACATTTTATTGCCAATCTTCACAGTAATTCACGGCATTATACAGAAGTAAAGTGGAGACTCTCTGATTCAGATCTCTGCGGGTGCCTTTAATTCATCCTCTCTTAATGGGGGCACAGAAACAGTGCTCTCCTATCTAGAGCACAGGCTGCTACATAGGACCCTTTGGGACATGGCAACCAAGAAGGAGATTAGGCCTGATGCTGGTGCTAAAATCAGCAAAGCTCGGTAGGAAAAGATAAAGAACCCGAGCTGCGGAATGGACTTTGGTCTGCGTGTTGGGTGACTGGCTACGTCATGATCTGTGTGTGGTGTCAAATGTCATCAATATTACCTGAATCTCTCTTGTAAATGCTCAGTGATTAGTTGGCCGTCTGTGAGATTTGAGATATGTACAGTAGCTGTTGCTAGAGTTTGATACATTTCAACACTATATGTGGAAAAGAGCATTTGGCTAATGCTTTTATCCAAAATGTATTACACCCAACCTGAAACCATGATGACTCATGAAGATGTCTTGCTTACTCGCCACAAGATGTACATTGTTCCTGCTGGAAATTGGTGACAGGTTGCAGCCATCAACATTCTGATGTTCGTAACCAGATAAGTATAGAATAGGTATCAGATCCTCTGATTTCTGACTCATGGAAAAACTTTAGTGCCCTGACTTTCAACCCATTAAACAGCTTTGGGATGAATTGGAATTCTAACTTTGTACCAGACCTTCTTGCCTGAAATCAATGCCTGACCTTGTTCATGCTCTTGTGGCTAAATGGGCAGGTCAATTCCCACAGCCACTTTAAAATTATCCATTGTGAAAGCCTTCCAGAAGAGTTGAGTTTATTAAAGTGACAAAAAGGGAATAAATCTGGAATGGCATGTTTATGAAGGATTAAAGGGTGTGTTTGTCAGGTGTTTATGGACTTTTGGCTATGATGTAAAATAGTGCTGGTTTTCTTCACCATTTCCAGAGAAGGTAGAGAGATAACAGGATTCGGACCTAAAGGTAACCATTGAGAAGCAATGAATTTCCATTTCAGACAAGCTTCAAAGCAGCAGCTTGATAGGCCGAGTAAAGCCAGATGGGGAATACTGATGATGCAGTCCTGCCCTGACTCATTCGCCACTCCTCCCCATCTCTTGTCTCCTCACTCCCAAGCAGGATGTGAAGTGCTAGATCCCTGTTACTTGAAATCAACTGTGTTTGAGCTGTGTGAGGAGGAAAAACAGCAAGCTCTTTGCTGTGGTATGGAAAGCAAATCCTTCTACTATTATTGGTGTTATCTTCTTTTTTGGAATGGCAAAACATTCAGTTTGAAGAACGGACCATCTGCTTCACAGCATACAGCTTCCTCAGCTAAGATAAGATGTGCCTGGACATGTGTCTGCGAGCGGTGGGGTTACGCTAAAAAAAGGCTAACAGGAATGCTAACAGTGGAGTGTTGACACGGTTCTTCACTCTGATTTCTGTGTGTCCAGCTCGATGTCCAGCTCAAGCTTCTTCTTGCCTCACCTTCTTAATGGATGCCATCTACAAAGGTTACAAAGGTAAATCAAGGGAATGGAGCTTGATGTTTGAGCACTATTTGTGTTCCATTTTATCTCTATGAGAGATATGAGGTACTATGAGGTATGAGATGCTTAAGTCCACACCCTGGGTCAGTTCTTGGATCATTTAACAGTCAATGTTGGATTGCCATTTGTTGGTTTTAGTAAAAATCTTAATCAGTCACAGCTTCTTGCTTTCAGGTACAAAAATAATTTAGTTGTTTTGATTTGATTTGTCAGTTGAGTTTAATGCTATCCACAAGATGCTCTGGAGGCTTGAAGATGCCGCTATCTAATGCAGTGGATTTTGAATTAATGTCACTGTTCAACCCTGTAAGTTGCTAGAAAACCTCGTTTTGCTTAAATCTCGAGTTCACGCTCGAAGCTTGGGTTCGTGTGAAGCTTTGGTTCACTTGATGTTTGGGGAAATGTCTGCGTGAAGCTTGAGCTCACTTGAAGCTTGGATTCACGTTACAGTAGTGTTAATTTCGTCACCTATTTTTAATTTAGTCTTAGTCTTAGTCTTGTGCCAAATGTCCTTGTTAGTTTTAGTCATATTTAGTCATTCACATATCTTTTTTTGTTAGTCAATTTTTCGTCGACTAAAAGTCTCGTCATTTTGGTCTAGTTTTAGTCAAAAAATTGTAGTCTTTTTTTAAAATAACACATTATTACTGAGATTATTACTTATAAACATTTCAGTAAAAAAAGTGTTTCACATCTTAAACATTGGTTAAATGTCATAATTACGTGACAAAATACACTTGTTGAATGGTTTTTGTTGAATGCAAATGTTAAACGTGTCTGGTTTTCAATTTTTGATTTAGGAGACACATTCACAAATGATTAACTTGTTCTGAAGAGTATTTTACTTTAACCAACACAATTTAAAAGCTGGGGCCCAACAGACTCCGACTGACAACTTAAGTTACAAAGGTTTTTAAAACTGTTTTGGTTGCCTTGTGTCTCATGTTTCTGTTTCAAATCAGAAATAAAATAAATATACTCAGAAAAACTGAAAAGAATAGGCCTAATTTACTGTGGGCCTAAAATACAACCTATTTACAGTCCGCAAATCACAAAAGTATCAGTGAGTAGTTGAGAACACTCGTTTAAACAGTGCATACACTCGAACTTGACTGCACATCACATTTTTTACTTTACTGATACTGCTTTTAATCGTAATGCAAAGACCGGTCATCGGGACATAAGCTGTCATGTACAATAAAAGAGCCTGCGCAGTGACAGGAAATATAATTTAACACAAAAAGCCTAGACCAGGGGTGGACTTGCGCTCAGGAGTTTTTTTTGAGCGGCGTGTGGACGAAATGTTTCTACACACACACTAAACAGCGCGAAGCCGCGAAGTCGTTGCGAATATTTTAAAGGCGTAACAGCTGATGAAAAAGCAGAGACAATTGTAGACGAAAATGAAGAGAGATTTTATCTTAGTTTTTATTTTATACAAAACATTTTCGTCTCGTCTTTTTTCGTCAACAATAATGCATGTTAATTTAGTCTTAGTCAGCGTTTTTGGACAACGGTGCAGTCTTGTCATGGTGTCGTCTTAGTCATGAAAAAAAAAAAGGTTGTTGACGAACATTTCGTTTCGTCTCGTCTCGTCTGACAAAATTAACACTAGATTCACGTGAATCTCAGGTTTACTTGATGCACGGGTTCATTGGAAACTCTGGGTTCTTGAAGTGTGGATTCACATGAAGCTGGAGTTTGCCTGAGAAAATTACAAACTACTGTGTCAAAAAGAACGAGAGGTCAAAATCTTTATTATTTTTTAATTATTAAAGACTCTAACACTCTACACCAATAAATTTGTCTTAAGTTAGAAAATGGCCTGAGGCATCAAAAAGACTTTGACGCACACATTATCTCTAGCTTGACTGAGAATTATAAAGGCTGACTGTTGCGGCTTTGTTTGAAAAGTTACTTGTGTTTAAAAGGGCGTCGATTAAATTAACTGGATTTATGAGGCCACAACAGACAGTCAGAATTATTGAATAGTACACGCTTATGTTTGTGACCAGCACAATGACAGGATTTGTGTTGCTGTTTGTTTTTTTTTTCTTTTTTCTGTAGACCGTTTAAATTGGGTTGAAGAATATAAACCAGGCTTTGTTCTATTGGTACAATATTGTATTCTTTGTTCAGCAAGCATGAGACATAGATAAATTATCTTCATTATTCATTATCAATAAACATTGCATTCAAAAGCATTTTTGTCTAGGATTTGGAGTGATATTATAATCTGTTTCCTGCTCTTTGGTGTTGACCCACTTGCCGACCAACATTCGGTTGGAAAGAAAAAATCCTGCGCATACACGTCTAGCTGCCATCTACATACAGTACAGAAAGAATGTGGCATCTTCTAAACTGCTTGAGATGATTCTATTATATAAGCTTGTGTTTAAATAATGGCATGGTGCTGATGTAAATCCTGTGGTGTGAACGATGCTTTCTTCTCCGGTCTGGAATCCAGGCGAATTCAGAATCCAGCGGATTTATGTAACACCTTCACTTCAGTTTGGTGTTTGATGCTCGTCTGCCTGCTTCGGCGATGACGATCACTGTAAGACAGTCGCCTTATTTTAGTATAGTAACACAACTCAGAAGCCATTCAAGAGAATTAAGAGAACAAAAAGCAGCCTGTGGTTATTACTGTGGTTCACCATCTTACGACTGTCATATGAAATGTTTTTTTACTGTCATTTTTTTTAAATAACGCTAGTGTTATATGTCACTACTAAGCTGTAGGAGGCATCTAGGATCAACCACTCGGGGCTGATGGAGTTTAATCTTCCTGCCTGACAAGGCTGTATAAATAGCTGTAGTACATCTGATCCTCTTTTGCTGAGCACCTGTGAACTACATTTTACATACCTACTGAAATGATGAATGTTTTTTATGCCGTTACTGGACTTTACAGCCTCTTCAGGATTGGCCTAATAACCGCTGAACTATTCTTTTTAGAATTATCGTTTTAAAGTAGCGTATATGTGTGTTTTTTTTTTTTTGTTTGTTTTTGTGCACAGCTCAGGTGTACAGTAAATGAATAATTAAGATGCCATGAAGATGCCATCCGTCAAATAAGAAATAAAACCCTTTGGGGAATGTCATATATCCTAAAGAAGAGTCAGAGCTCATTTTATTAAAACTGCTATTGTTAATTAAAGGGAATTTGCTCCTGTTTTGCTGTGTCCATGCTGATCAACGAACGTCTTCGTCATGTCTCACTCCACAGTGGTGGTTAATATGAAGCTCATATGAAAGTAGACACCCAAAGCTTTAAAAAGTTCTAATATTTTTATACATATTTCTATTTATTTCTAGAATACAAGGAGCAATATTAAAAAGTTCCAAAAAAAAAAAAAAGGTTTTTAATTTTCGACTTAAAAGTGTTGATCTCAAACCTATATCTGCTCTCTGTGACACCCCAAGTGCTTGTTCATAAGAGGGAAAAACACACGTCTCACACTGAAAGCCAACAGACTCATTTTAGATCAGACTTTTGGCACCGAACACCAGCGTACTGGTAAAAAAAGGGATTTTTTATTTTTTTTTTCATTTGTAAAAGAGATGATCACATGATCAATCTCCGCTGTGATTTGTTTGAGACTAGACGAAACTGTTGAAATATAACGCTACAGTAACAGTCCTATCTTTGTTCATCATTAACTAAGCTAGCATGCTGCTAGAAGTTTCCGGGTAGTACGTCATAGTGAAAAAAAAATCCCCTAACAAGTTTCACATCACACGTTCAATATTTCTAACCGGTTATATGACTTAGTCTCTGCATCTCTGTATTGTGAATGTGTTGGTATGATTAACTACAGAATCTTTATTTGATTTAATAAGTTACACAATTATTGATCCAGAGATCTGAATAAGTTGTTAAAGCGGTCGGTTCGTGCCCCAGCTTGTCCGTATGGAGGGCATTGTGGGACGATTAAAGCCAGTGAGCTAATAGGATCTGCATAATGACCTCTAATCGTTCTGCTGGTGAAGCGGTCAGTACCTGGTGCTCGCTGGGGCTGGAGGAATGGCAGCGTTCCGTCACTTTTAACTGAGTTTCGGTGTAAACGTCAGGACGAATGTGGACTAGCCTCGAGGATGTGTACATCATTACTTTGATGAACTATCTCAACAGGGCCAAGTGGTACAACTTGTGGAGAAAATCAAGACGACGGTATATTAGGTTTTTATTTTTCTCTTCTCATGATTGAAGCCTTGACATATTTAAGGTTGTTGGTTTTTATTTTTTTTTTTATTTTGGTCTATTTACAGGATTCTAAACATTGGCTGTTATGCGGTTTGTGGTTGTTTTGTGTGTAGATTTTGGGACTTGGATGAATTTTGAAGTTTCCAGGTATTAGTTAAGCCCTGTTTCTGCTCACTGACTGATTTTCCCATAATGATCGTAACTTTTCTTTCATATATATTCCTTTTTTATTTTTAATCACACACATACATTGTCAACAAGCGGATTTAACTTGTACTCGTTTGTTTTGTTGATTTGGGATGAATCCCATGGAGTCAGGAGCATAATGACTTCTTCATGATGAAAGAAACTTATATGCTCCACATTTATAGCATTTTTTAAACAGTCGAATTGATTAATTGTCACTTAAAGACAAAGCCACACAAGATTTGAAGTAAAATGATGTCTGGACCTGATGTGTAGGACCTGTGTGAAACAATGTGGCTGAGAAGAATGACTCGGATATCGAAAAAGCATCATTATGACAAAAATATCTTCACTACATAAAGTCAGTTAGGAAAACAATCTCAGGATATTATTAATCTTTTAGCATTACACCATCATTTATACAGTGTCTGTACATGAAGGCCATTAGGAAACAAAGAGAAAAGCAGCTTTCAGACTGGGAGAAGGTTTGGAGGTTTCAGACTGGGAGAAGGTTTGGAGGTTTAAGACTGGGAGAAGGTTTGGAGGTTTCAGACTGGGAGAAGGTTTGGAGGTTTCAGACTGGGAGAAGGTTTGGAGGTTTCAGACTGGGAGAAGGTTTGGAGTTTTCAGACTGGGAGAAGGTTTGGAGGTTTCAGACTGGGAGAAGGTTTGGAGGTTTCAGACTGGGAGAAGGTTTGGAGGTTTCAGACTGGGAGAAGGTTTGGAGGTTTCAGACTGGGAGAAGGTTTGGAGGTTTCAGACTGGGAGAAGGTTTGGAGGTTTCAGACTGGGAGAAGGTTTGGAGGTTTCAGACTGGGAGAAGGTTTGGAGGTTTCAGACTGGGAGAAGGTTTGGAGGTTTCAGCCGGAGAGATTTTGTGTTCGCTTTAAGAAAGACTTCCATGTTGAACACCTTTAAGGATCCTAGAACCTTTAACTAGCTACTTAGTGCTGTGTGTTGTTTCAGCTGCAGGACGGGGAACAGGAAGAGTCTTATAGGAAGCGGACAGTCATCGGGACTTCCTCGGCCCCACTCACCCTTTTCTTCACACACAGGTAATGCTCTCTCTCTCTTTCTCTCTCTCTCTCGCTCTCTATTTCTGTCATTATGGGTATTTCTTTGTGTGTATGTCTCTCTTTCTCTGTCTATCTCTTTATTTCTTTCGTTATTCCATGACACCTCACTGCTGCAGGGTTCGATCCTTACTCGACTGAATTCTGTCTGCATTGGTCTTCCTCCTTCGTCCCAGATGTATGCTAACTAATAGATTAGCAACGCTAAATTGCCCTGAGGTGTGAATAAGTTTGAGCATGTGTGCGAATGGACTAAGAGTGAACAGGCTCCAGATCCAGCGTGACCCTGAGGAGGATAAATACCTTATGGAAGATGAGCTATATATATATGTGTGTATATACAGTGAGGAAAATAAGTATTTGAACACCCTGCTATTTTGCAAGTTCTCCCACTTAGAAATCATTGGAGGGGTCTGAAATTGTCATCGTAGGTGCATGTCCACTGTGAGAGACATAATCTAAAAAAAAAAAACAATCCAGAAATCACAATGTATGATTTTTTTAACTATTTATTTGTATGATACAGCTGAAAATAAGTATTTGAACACCTGAGAAAATCAATGTTAATATTTGGTACAGTAGCCTTTGTTTGCAATTACAGAGGTCAAACGTTTCCTGTAGTTTTTCACCAGGTTTGCACACACTGCAGGAGGGATTTTGGCCCACTCCTCCACACAGATCTTCTCTAGATCAGTCAGATTTCTGGCCTGTCGCTGAGAAACACAGAGTTTGAGCTCCCTCCAAAGATTCTCTATTGGGTTTAGGTCTGAAGACTGGCTAGGCCACGCCAGAACCTTGATATGCTTCTTACAGAGCCACTCCTTGGTTATCCTGGCTGTGTGCTTCGGGTCATTTGTCATGTTGGAAGACCCAGCCTCGACCCATCTTCAATGCTCTAACTGAGGGAAGGAGGTTGTTCGCCAAAATCTCAGAATACATGGCCCCAGTCATCCTCTCCTTAATACAGTGAAGTCGCCCTGTCCCATGTGCAGAAAAACACCCCCAAAGCATGATGCTACCACCCCCATGCTTCACAGTACGGATGGTGTTCTTGGGATGGTACTCATCATTCTTCTTCCTCCAAACACGTTTAGTGGAATTATGACCAAAAAGTTCTATTTTGGTCTCATCTGACCACATGACGTTCTACCATGACTCCTCTGGATCATCCAAATGGTCATTGGCAAACTTAAGACGGGCCTGGACATGTGCTGGTTTAAGCAGGGGAACCTTCCGTGCCATGCATGATTTCAAACCATGACGTCTTAGTGTATTACCAACAGTAACCTTGTAAACGGTGGTCCCAGCTCTTTTCAGGTCATTGACCAGCTCCTCCCGTGTAGTTCTGGGCTGATTTCTCACCTTTCTTAGGATCATTGAGACCCCACGAGGTGAGATCTTGCATGGAGCCCCAGTCCGAGGGAGATTGACCTTCATGTTTAGCTTCTTCCATTTTCTAATGATTGCTCCAACAGTGGACCTTTTTTCACCAAGCTGCTTGGCAATTTCCCCGTAGCCCTTTCCAGCCTTGTGAAGGTGTACAATTTTGTCTCTAGTGTCTTTGGACAGCTCTTTGGTCTTGGCCATGTTAGTAGTTGGATTCTTACTGATTGTATGGAGTGGACAGGTGTCTTCATGCAGCTAACGACCTCAAACAGGTGCATCTAATTTAGGATAATAAATGGAGTGGAGGTGGACATTTTAAAGGCAGACTAACAGGTCTTTGAGGGTCAGAAATCTAGCTGATAGACATGTGTTCAAATACTTATTTGCAGCTGTATCATACAAATAAATAGTTAAACAATCATGTATTGTGATTTCTGAATTTTTTTTTTTTTAGATTATGTCTCTCACAGTGGACATGCACCTACGATGACAATTTCAGACCCCTCCATGATTGAGTGGGAGAACTTGCAAAATAGCAGGGTGTTCAAATACTTATTTTCCTCACTGTGTATATATATATATATATATATATATATATATATATACACACACATACATACATACATACATATATATATATATATATATATATATATATATATATATATATATATATATATATATATATATATATATGTATATATATATATATATGTATATATGTATGTATGTATGTGTGTGTATATATATATATATATATATACACACACATACATACATATATATATATATATATATATATATATATATATGTATGTATGTATGTATGTATGTGTGTGTGTATATATATATATATATATATATATATATATATATATATATATATATATATATATATTATATATATAAAAAGAATTTCTTGCTTGTATGTTGAGGAGCACACCGTCCAGGTCTTACTGCGTTGAGGGTGTTGACTGTAAGACATAATAATTTTTTTTAAGATTATCTTAAATGTTATCATTCTTTGATAATAATGACTTTTTATCAGTCTAATATTCCCATATTCAGTAATATGAAAATAATTACGCTAGACCGATCAGCTCAGCTTTTTGATTAAATTCAGGTCAAGCGTGTCATTCCAGTGTCACAGACGTCTGTCAAGCAAACTAACGACTTTCTTGCCTAATGAATGAAAGCTTTACTGAAGGATTTTCGGCTGTTAGCACAAACCCCGCTTTCACTCAGCCTCAGTTTGTCTTTGTTAATTAACTCTGAACCCCCTGTTTTAATCAGTGGTGCGAATGATGTGTGATTAATGTTGGTCAGAGGGCTGTAGCCATGATGTTCCTTCACTAGGGACACAGACACACACACACATACACACGTTTCTCTCTGACCGACCCTCATAGCCAGAAGCAGTGCACAGAAACAGTGGGGTTTGTGGATAACTAGCTTTTGCCCATATGTTTCTATTGCCTCTGGGGGGCCAAACTTCAGACCACACAGCAGGAGCCTGAGAGTCAAACCAGCTCCATATTTAACTCTATTTAACGATGGCAATGCTCTTGATGAAATACAGCATCCTCCTATAACACAAGTTGGAGGGTTTATCTTTAACCGAGAGCATGATGACCTACATGAGTGTGCAGAGCAGAAATAACGAGAGCACTTCACTTCTGCGAGCACTGAGCACACTTCTGAGTACAACATTACATGATGCCCCTGATTAATTCATGTAGGTAAGTATCAGTACTGAGAAGTACCAAACACTATTCTCCGTCTCTCACTAGTTTATCACAGCCGTTTATTTAGCACCACGAAGGCCATCTGCTTTCGATTGGTTCAAACGCTACATCAGCGTGATTCACTCAAAGCTTTTCCTAGATGTTCTTTCATGCTTTGTCCTGTTGTGTGTGCACTTACTAAATGGGTCCTCTGATTTGCTCCTGAATTTCTGACCGAATTGTTTTGGAACACTGGGTCTGGTGACGATTATTATTACTATGTAATTATCAGAGTGAACTCTGGCTGCACTCTAAAAGATAAATACAATAAATAAATTACAACCTGGTGTGATGTGTGTAGGTAAGTAATGAATCGTTGGCTTGATTATTTCTCTATAACAGCGTTTATACCACAGCAGCTCATTAAATTTATTAACGAGTGACACGTGACATGCTTTTAACCGTTTATAGTTGCATCGTGCACAATGTCCAAAAAAACAGTTCCTGTTTCTTTTTTCTTTTTTTTTTTGTTCCTGTTATTTTAAGTGTTTGTATTTGTCCCAAATGAACAAGTCTGAGGTGATTCAGGTGACTGTGGTGAGGAAAAACTCCCTTAGATGGAAGAGGAAGAAACCTTGAGAGGAACCAGTTTTAAAAGGGAACCTCATCCTCATTTGGGTGACACTGGAGGATGTGATTTATGAACTGTTTTATAAACACCAGAGAGTGTTATTATAAATAATGTCCTTTCTACAGTCAGATACAGTCTGACAAATGTGTATTGATTAGGAGGTTGTTGTCCTCAAAGACCACATGGAGTTGAAATCTCCTTATTGATCTCATGTCTGAGATCTTCATGAAGTGGAATCTATCTGGAGCTGGTACTGTACATCTCTAGTGCCCCTTTTCCACCAAAAAGAACCGGGTGCTGGTTCAGAGCTAGCGCTGGTGCTGGTTCAAATTTGGTTCCACTGGTGAACCTTCTAAGAACCGGTTTGTCTTTCCACCGACTAAAGAGCCATCACAGAGCCGAGTCTGACGTCACTGTATACGTGTCGCGTGTGCCAGCAACGTTAGCGCAGCAGCGGCAAACACAAACACATCAATGGCGGATGTTGCTTTACTGTTAATGCTCATGGCTTTGTGAACCTACATTAACACCCAAACGCGGCGAATCCAACGTGTACGTGCAGCTCCATGTAATCTGTATAAACGGAGGTTGTAATCGAGAAAGTACATAACGTTATTTTATCATTAACACAGAAAAAAGTTAGCCTTAGCATGTAGCTACTTACTATCATGTGTGCTGATAATGTATCATATCGCGGTAAAGTAAAAGTGTATTAAACAGTAGCCCCGCCCACAGCCCCTGACACAAGCAGTTCTTAAGTCTAGACCAGCAACGTTTTGGTGCTACTTAAGAACCACTTTTCCTGGTTCAGAACCGGTGCTTTGGCTGTCGAAAAAGAAAGAACTGGTTCTAAATTAGGCTCTGGCTCCGAACCAGCACTCAAACTGCCCCGGTAGAAAAGGGGCATAGATGCCTTAGGATCCTCACAGGGTTTGCCTCTTCTCATTGAAGGTCCAACCTCTTTATGACACAGAACACAAGTGGAGTTGCCACAAGCTCTGGATGCCCAGGGAACGTTGCTGGAACTATTCAGAGCTGATTCCTGTTGATTCCTGTCTCTCTTCTCCGTTCGTACAGAGTTCTTGTTTACATTTACGGCATTTGGTTTTGGTATTAATTTATACAACTGAGCAATTGAGGGGTTAAGGGCCTTGCTCAGTGGCCCAGCAGTGGCAGCTTGGTGGACTAGGGATTCAAACTCACAACCTTCCAATCAATAGGTCACCTTCAACACTAATCCACAGGAAACCCCAGCTTGTAATCCAAGTCCCATGGGATATAATCCATATTAAATGAAAAAAATAAATCATTTATTTTGTTTAATTTCTTGTATGATAGTTGGAAACAGTCTGTGTGTTAAGTTTCTTGTGTTTTTTTTTCCTTCAGGCACCAGTCCTCAGGACAGTCCTAGAAACTTCTCTCCCAGTGCCTCAGCCCACTTCTCCTTCGCTCGCAGGTAAAACATCCAGCACTGACAAGAAGTCTACATTTCTACAAACAGGATGTTGAAATAGAGCTAAAGGGCTCAATTTTATAGAAAGCTAGAACAAATTTTTTAATAAAATCAAATTTGTGTTACAAATTAAAGTATGTTATACCCTTTCTCACTGCTTATAATTCAGCCCCGGCTGCAGAGTAGACAGGTAAATAAAGGAGCGTGCTGTATGTTACGTTTGCCTTTCCCATTTGTTTCCCTCCGAGTACACTAATGAATTTCTCGGCTCCTAAACCGTCAGTATGTTTTCTCACAACTCACTTTTGTTGTTTTGTTCATCTGTTATTGCTATCAGCCTGGCAAAAGCGTTCTACAGGAAATAGCACACTAAATGCCGTTCTGTAAAAAACCCTCGCACTTGGCCAGAGCTGCTTTGTAATCAGCATTCATCCCCTCTCTCGCTCTCTCTCTCTCTCTCTCTCTCTCTCTCTCTCTCTCTCTCTCTCTCTCTCTGAGAATCAATGAGTCATTCAGCTTTTCCCTTCCCTCTGGTGTTTCACTCATCGACCGTGGTTTAACCCTGTTTGTTACGTGCTGCAGGTTTCATTCACTTAGCCCTAAGCCGTTATAGCGATGTCTGTGTTCTTGTGTAGGACCGACGGACGACGCTGGTCCCTGGCATCCCTCCCGTCATCCGGATATGGAACCAACACCCCTAGTTCCACTCTTTCTGTAAGCACTCCATACATTACAGTGAAATTTTTTTCATGCCTGGTATTTCTGAGCTGCTCTGAGTCACTGGGATAAACGTGTAATATTAATACTTATCGATAGCAGTCAGATCCCGGGGGCAGGGTTTGGGGAGAGAATGACCACATTCATTAAGCTTATTGATGCAGTTCTTGTGACGCACTGCATGCTTATTCATTTGTCCTCAGTAAGTGCCTGGTCTGGGTGATGTGATTTTAGTTATATATATATATATATATATATATATATATATATATATATATATATATATATATATATATATATATAATTTTATTTTTTTCTTTAATTTTGAGATTAAACAAGCAGGAATAAATCCTCAGATTTCAGAAAAGAGCAATATACAGAGAAAAAGAAATACAGATTCTCTTCCAAAATAGAGGGTTTTTTTTTCTACCTGTGAGGACTTCAACTACACAAATTTGACTTTAAGTTAGATTCAGACTCCAACTGAGTGCAAAGCAACGCGTGCTGTTTAGCGATAAATAACAGATGCTGCCGCTCTGACTAACATGGCTCCGAGCAGATTTGTTTCCTGGTAAATATGTGCCCGCTTCTTCGCCAGAAAACCCACTCGTTCACTCACTCACTGGCTGTGGCTGTGTTTACTGACACTGTTTCAGCACACACCCACCTGGGGATGAAATGGCAGACAATCTGGTTGAATCGTCCCAGCCAACCGGCGATGAGCTGATGAGATAGAGCCAACAAGCACAGCCAGAGAATAACGGGCACAGATGCCGTTTAGGCAAGACATTTAAGGGTGGACATGGGAGAATTTACCCAAATTAATGTGCAACTTTGCAAAACTGATGGAAATGGTCAGTTGAGCATCCAGTCAGCCTGCTCTGTATGTGTTTCTTTTCTTAACGTTTATTCAGTTCCAGCTTTTAAACTTTTTATTATTTCAAAAATACAGAAAACAATCACGAACCACGTCATTAAAATGACTAGAGCGTGTCGAGGGGGTTGCAAACTTTTGAGCTTTTTAATGACTGCAGATACCTCAACTGCAGATCTAGACTTAAGTCTTATAATATGAAGCTTGTATTGTTGTAAATAAATAAAGGAATTTTTTTGAAAGGGGTGAAAACATTTGCAGACTGTTGTACACATTTCCTGCAAAATCTCATCTTTCTGGTGATCACAGTAATATAACAGCCAGGTTATTATTATCATTCAAATATTAGCTGATAGAAATATCAATATAAATATATAAATGCTCGTTTGAACTTATTTATTACTTATTTAATGTACGTCCTTGTCATTTCTAGTCGTCCTGTTCATCACAGGAGAAGCTCCATCAGCTGCCCTTTCAGCCCACTGCCGATGAGCTCCACTTCCTGTCCAAACACTTCTGCACTGAGAGCATTGCCGGCGATGACCACCGCAGGGCCACGCCCATGCGCCCGCGCTCACGTAGCCTCAGGTACAACAAATGCTGTGTTTTAAATCTTGCTGTTTGTTTTTTTTTTTTTTTGCCCGTGTTTGAAATGGAACCACAATGCTGTTGTATCTTTCTGTGGATTTCAGCCCTGGAAGATCTCTATCGTGCTGCGATCATGAGATTATTATGATGAATCATGTGTACAAAGAACGCTTTCCTAAGGTAAGCAACAAACCCAGGTTTTGTGTTTAGAGCTTCATGAGTTTTGCAGTGTTTGTACTGAGCTGTCTGCTCTGTGTGTTGTTCAGGCCACAGCGCAGATGGAGGAGCGCATTCAGGAGATCATAAGCAGCAGCTCCCCGGAGAACGCGCTGCCTCTGGCGGATGGAGTGCTCAGCTTCGCCCATCACCAGATCATTGAACTGGCACGCGACTGCCTCGAGAAATCTCGCCTCGGCCTCATCACCTCTCGCTACTTCTGCGAGCTCACTGACAAACTCGAACGACTTTTTCAGGAGGTGAGGAGCTTTCAGGAGGTTTTCTTAGATATGGTTATATGTCATTGTGTTGTATTTTCCCTAATAATTCACACTCAGCTCATTAGAGGAAGTAGCTGTAAGCATTTTTGACAGCATTTTTTAACAGCCTTTCAGACAGAATAATTAGTGTTTTTATTTTTATCCTTTTTCAGTAAGATGGCCGGTTGTGTTTATATTTTTTTGTCTTATTAACTTGCTTAAAAGAGAGGATGGTGAGTTAATGACTGTTTACAGTTATATAGTTTGGAATGCATACTGATTCTGATCAATTTGCGGAAATTTCACAACATTAAACCTGTCTGTAAACAGATGGAGTAATGTTGGTTGTTGAACAGACGATCGGGGTTTCGAACCCCATCACTGCCAAGTTGCCACTGTTGGGCTCTCGAGCAAGGCCCTTAACCCTCTCTGCTCCAGGGTTGTATCTTGGCTCGCCCTGTGCTCTGACCCAATCTCCAAAGTTATGTGATAGATATGTGAAGAAAAAATTTCACTGTGCTGTAATGAATATGTGACAAAAATAAAGACTTCTGGGGCAGTCGTGGCTCAAGCGGTTAAGGCTCTGGGTTGTTGATCTGAGGATCAGGGTTCAAGCCCCAGCACTACCAAGCTTGTCCTTAATTGGCTTTAACCCTGCTCAGTATCATAGGGACCCTGTGCTTTGACACCAACCTGCGAAGAAAAGAACTTCACTGTGCTGGAATGTATATGTGGTGAAGATAAAAGCTTCTATGCCTGATTCATTTCATAATCATACGGTGTGTTTTGTAAATTTAGCAGTGGGAAAAATCATATATGTTGTTCCATGCAACTCTAAAACATGAAGTATTTAAAATATTTTAAAAAAATGCACTACAACGATTAATAATTTAGTATTACAACAAGAAAAAATATTTATAACGCCAGGAAAAATCATTTCTAAATGATTAAATTCACTATTCACTGACATTTTTATTCACAACTTGTTACCATAATTACTGACTTAATTTTAGTAACAATTGAAACAGGAATATAAATTAAAAGCATCAATACAACCTGTTATAATTATTGTGGCATTTTATTACCACCTTGTTACTGCTAACAGGTGTATGACAATGCCAAAATTAGCCTTTGCTAGTTAGCTAACTGTGGCTTAAAAACTTAACTGATACAGAAGAAGAAAATGTCGGTATGATGCCAGTAATTTTTGTCAAATTGTTATTAAACTATGATAAAGCCTGAGTGAAGTCTGTTTTGATGCAGGCTTGCAAGCAAAGCTAAAGACTGAGGTAACCAGCTAGCCACATTTACCTCAGGAGGATGTTTGTCTGGTTAAAAGTCACTCACATTTCTAGATATTTTTCTAATTTTTCGGGGGTATAGTCATGAAAAAGTGGTCAAAAGATCATTTTGTTTTATTTTGAGTCAAATATTTTTAATGATATGTAGCCTGTGGACAAATGCTATCTGTGTTAGCTAGCTTTGCTCTTCTAGATTTTCTTTTAGCCTGCTACTGTATATAAAATGCTATAAGACCAGTACAAAGGGACAGATGGAGAGGTTTGGATTGTGTGTGCGTGTGTTCGTGTATGTGGTCCCAAGTTGCCCATTGCTAATTGTGTTACCATGTGCACAGTCCACTGAGAGATCGGAGAGTGCTGAGGTGACTTTCATTAAGGAACTGGTGAAGAAGATCCTCATCGTCATCGCCAGACCTGCGCGCCTTCTGGAGTGTCTCGTAAGTTTGTTTATTTCGTTCCACAACACTTTTCCAGACATTTAGCCTCAAAAAAAGAGAACATATAACTTAACACTGAGAATCCTTGTGTCTGTGACAAGAGTGTGGATGCTACAAGCATCTGCACACATTTAAAACCATTTCCTAGGTGTACACTTTATTAGGGACACCTGTACTCCAGCTCAATTAGTGCAATTGTCTAATCAGTTGACCATGAGATGACGTAATGCAATTCATGAAAAATCAGCAGATTCAAGTCAAGATCATCAAACATCAGAACGGAGAAAAGTTCGATGACGCCGCCTCTGATTGTGCCATGACTATTGACTGATGGGCTGGTTTGAGTACTTTGGAAACAGACGATCTCGGGTTTTTCACACACAAGAGTGTTTACAAATAATGGTGCAAAAAAAAAAAAAAAAAGACAGTGCACAACTGGGTAGGTTTTCCTAATAAAGTGGTCAGTGTGTGTATTATTGGCCACTATACATTATTTAGCACAAATTAAGAAACGACAGGATTCGCCTCAGATTAGTGACCTTAGAGTAGAATTAGAGTAAAATTTGTTTATACAACGTATTATTTTTAAAGACAGAAAAATAAATTGTGAGGTGTGTTTACAGGAGTTTGACCCAGAGGAGTTCTATCACCTGCTGGAGGCAGCTGAGGGTCACGCCAAAGAGGGACAAGGCATCAAGTCCGACATTCCACGCTACATTATAAGCCAACTCGGCTTGACGCGAGACCCTTTGGAAGGTAAGATGGAATGAAATTTGGTAAATGCGAGCATTTGGTGTTTCTGCGTGATACTCTGGTTGTTGGTTGCTGTTCAGGTTTAAAAAGAACTTCTTTTCTCACTCACCAGTGAGATTCTTCTTAGCGCCAAAGAACGTCAATATATAAATTACGGAGATATTTTTGCTTAGAACATTCCAGAACGATCCTTCTGACACCACTATCTGCAAATAATCAAACAGGATTGTGTATAATGTTTGGAAGCCGTTAAGCGAAGTGAAAAAAAGAGCACCATATTGATGAAAGAAGATTAAACTAAAGACGTAATAAATCTCAAACGCCAATGAAAATCACGTTATTCCTTTAGCCTGCATTGAGTGTGTTCTCCATCTTTGAGGCAGACTCCCTTTAATGATCCTGTAATACCACATCCGAGATCGTCATTACCTCTAATTAGACCCACATGTACCGTAACCCACCATCTTTCTCTCCCTCCGTAAACCTGGAAGCTTCTCGGATCCCTCACCCAAATCTGGATCGCATCCAAATCCCTTCAAGCCTCTCTAATCCTCAAAGGTCTCCCAGCGCCATGCTTGTGAGGGTTTAAAGTGGAGAGGGGCAGCTGTTTTGATGTCTTTTCGCTGTGCTCAAGTCTCTTGTGGGACTCAAACCTAGCGTCTGGTTCATTACCTCCTGCTGTTTGCAGGTTAGCTGAGAATGAGCTTGCTGGGGTTTGTTTGGCTCTGCAGTTTCCCACAAATGTCTCCAGACACATGTTGAGATCCTTTTCTCTGGGTTTCGACTTGATTTAACCCATTTAGGAAATCACGAGTCAGCTCATCAGCTTTAGTTACTTCCAAACTTCGATCAAAAACAGACAGTGCTGAGCTAATCAACTTCATACTCTTCAAGGATTCGTTTTGGTTTTTTTTGTGTTTTTTTCTCATTCTGTGTTTTATTGCTTTCATTTCTTTTCTCATGTTGCAGAAATAGCCCAGTTAACCAGCTACGATAGTGGGATTGCAGAAACTCCTGACACTGATGATTCTGTGAGTGTTACATTTATTGTTGTTATTTATGAAATAGGTACTTAGCAAAAAAAGAAAGATAGAGATGGGTACAATGAAAATTTGGTCATGAATTTTTGAAAAAGTCAGATGGCAAGGGAATAAACATAGTACACACACACACATAATCACACACGTATATACACACACACACACACATAAACACACGTATACACATACACACATATAAACACACATATACACACATACAGTACACACACACACAAAACACATTTTCATTCATCTTCAATGACTGTCTTATTCTGATAAGTTAT